>NC_140931.1:45499554-45702054 GCF_014529385.1 Adiantum capillus-veneris
TTTCATGAATATAAAGTGCTCCATTTCACACATTGGGACTATAGACTTATATTTTTTGCACCTCTATGGAGGTATCTTTAGTCCTTGTGCTATACCAACCTCTCTTTGTTAGTGAAGAATTCTATGGATCTACACGAGTATTTTGTACTACATACATGTACCTCACGTCCATCAAGTGTTCTATTTTGGGTCATTGGGACCATATGATCATTACATTACACATTTGTATTGGCACCTATGACCCTAGGGCCACAAGGTGATTTTTATGCTCAATACAATTCCTATGTCCACCAAATTGATATAAAAGTGCATTATGTACTACCTACATGGTCACCTAACGGCTCTTAAGCCATTAGGTGTAAATAAGGTAGCCCATGTACTATGTATAGCTTCTTTGTACAAACATCATAGGTCCATGGATGATCTTCATGTTGAAAATGAGCCTTATGGTTCTAAGGCCATATGGTGCTATTTATGTCTACAAGGAACCCTATGGCCCCAAGGCCATAGGGTGGTCATGTTGCTTTATGTACTGCAAACAAGACCTTAGGGATTTCCACTTGGTTTTTGTGGTGTATGACCCCTGTGATCATGAGGCCATAATTTTTCTACAAGGAACCCTATTGCCCCAAGGCCATAGGGTGGTCATGTTGCTTTATGTATTGCAAACAAGAGCTTAGGGATTAACACTTGGTTTTTGTGGTGTATGACCCCTGTGATCATGAGGACATAATTTTTCTACAAGGAAGCCTATGGCCCCACAGCCATAGGGTGGTCATGTTTCTTTATGTACTGCAAACAAGAGCTTAGGGATTTACACTTTGTTTTTGTGGTGTATGACCCTGTGATCATGATGCCATAATTTGCTATATGTTCTTCTACAAGCTACTTACAAAGTGTGGTCCACAATTATCACCTTATAATCAAAAGCTCACTAGCAATACACTTTGGATCCCTTTTTTAACGATTCAAAAAAACTCTAAGCAATACGATGATCAAATTTATGACCATACGGTGCTCAAATATATACCAAAAACTATTGACTCACCTCTAAAAATCCACCCTTAGGTCCTAGGGCCATACGGTCCTCTCTTTGTTAGTGAAGATCTCAATGGCCCTACAAAAGTACTATGTACTACATACATGTACCTCATGTCCAAAAGGTGTTCTATTTTGAGACATTGAACCATAGGATCATTATATTGCATATTTGTATTAACAGCCTAGGTCACCAAAGTGGCCTACAAGAGCATTATGTACTACCTACAAAGTACACTTAATGGATCTTAGGCCATTAGGTGTACATAAGGTTGCTTAGGTGTTATGTAGAAATTCTATGACCATAAGGTGCTATATTTTGAAGCTAAAGACCATAGACTCGTCTCCTTTTTGCCTATGTACTAGCACCATAGGGCCATATTTGATCTTAATGTTAACAAGGATCCCTATGGCCCTATGGCCACAGGGTGCTGTTTATGATTACAAGAAACCCTATGGACCTTAAGGCCATAGGGTGGTCATATTGCTTTATGTACTACAAACAAGAGCTAGGGATTTTCACCTTACTTTTTGTGGTGTATGATCCCTATGATCCTAAGGCCATAATTTGTTTTTTGTTTTCTACAAGCTACTTACAAAGTGTGGTCTACAATTATTACCCTTAAGGTCACTAGCAAGACACTTTGGATCTCTTTTTTGACAAATTTGGAAAAAGTCTAAGCCTCTTAGTTAAGATATAACATAAAATATTTGGCACTCCTATTTAGGATATTTTATTGTTTCATAGAGTCATAACCCTATGGTCTTGAGGCCATAGGGTGTCATGGGAACCATATACTTTGCACCCAATGGTCACACTACCCTATGACCCTAAACTTTAGATTCATGGGTTTCTCTAAATTCTATAAATGCTACATAAAATTTCCATAAACCTAAATTGATACAATTTTATCAAGGTCTTATAAACCTAAATTGATACAATTTTATCAAGGGCTTATAAACCTAAATTGTAAGTGCTCTATTTTGCATCTAAGAACAATATGCTCATCAATTTTGCACTTATACGTCAATAAGGAACCCTATGTCCCTGAGGCCATAAGGTGGTCTAGTTGTGCTACGTACTAGATACAAGATCTGTGTGTGCTACATACAAAGATGACATAATGGCTCTCTACTTGTATTTTTTGGCCCCATGGTCATAATCTCATCCTTTTGCATCCTTACATAAAAAAGGAGCCCTATGGCCCTAAGGCCGTAGGGTTCTAGTATGGATCCATTAGTACATAATGTCAAAACAATACAAACCCTTGTTCCATGATCTTTTCAAGTGTCAATCTATTTGAAAACATAAGATTTATCACAAAGTACATAATGATAGAATATTACAAAATATTGCTCCATCATTTGTTCGAGTGTAAATATATTTGATCGAGCCTATGGCTTACGGTCATAGGGTGTTGATACCATAAAGTGAAAATTTTCTTGTGTTTATAAATCAACTTTTGCCTTATGACAATGTACATTGTCCTTAACATCGAAAATAAACTCAAGTTACAAAATAAAAACAAATCTTTAAATATGAAAACTAAACATTTGGCACATCAAACTCACATGCTACTCAAAACTTTGATAGAAAGATTTAGAAAACTTTCACATCTTCATATTTTGTGGTTATATTTGATTCATCTATTTTGAAGATACTTTAATTATCAAGCATACATATCTTATCGGCACATGGTTAAAAGGTGCTCTTTGCTCTTTGGCACCATTTGTTCATGAAATATTTGCACACTTCAATTCAAATCATCTCATTAGAAAATACTCTAAACCATAAGCATACACAATTGTTTTGTGAAATAAAATCAAACCAATGTTTAAGATTTCAAAATCAACGTTCAAGATTACAAAGTCAAAGAAAAACACCAAACCAAATACCAATGTTCTAAAGATCATGAAAGAATTGAAATTTTGGCTAGCTTAACCTGTTTCCTGTAGAAGCTCTAGAATGGCATCACCCTCAACATCTAATGGCTCATCGATTTCTTCATTCTCTGAGTCCTTGCCATTATCATTTTGTGGAGTAGAGACCAAACCTGCCCACCTTTTAAGCTCATCATCTTCATCTATTGTAGAATGGCAAAGAGCTTCTAGCTCAGTCATTTGCTCATTGGTACAAGTAACTGAGATCACCTTTCGTTGTTGTAGAAGTGCCTCTTTGGTCCCGTAACCAAGTGAAAATATGCCCACTACCTTATCATCCTCTTTGAGACAAATACACTTGATGGCGCGCCGAACAAAAAAAGCTTTGGCGGTAGTCATAGCATCAAACTCTTCATTGTCGTCAATGCCTAGAGTAGACATTGGTTGAAAGAGAGACTCCTTGAGACTAGAGTGATTGGTGAATTTCTCTTCTTGACTAAAGAAAGCCCAAAGTCCAAAAATTACTTCACGAAGAGCAGTGGGTTGGACGGTCGCTGATGCTATTAAAGAGCCAAGAGGCAAAGCATACAACTCATACTATTTTGCTTTTTCAGAGATTGCCTTCTCAAGAGAAGTAGCATGTTGGTACTTGCCTAGACCAACAATAACAAATTCTGATGGTTGATGTGCTATCCTACAAACTCCATCAATAACCTTTCCAAATTGAGTAGCACTCTAACCACTAGATATAGTGCCCTTGTGTGTTGTGTCTATGATACATACACCAACACGCACTGTAGAATTATTCTCACCTTGGAGAAACTCAATGCCTTCTAGATTCTTCCCCACGCACTTTATGGTCCATGGAAAGCTGAATTGTAATCTAGATGAACCATTCTTTTGTGCAATGATCCATTGCACATATCCCTTGGTAACTTCTGGAATTGCTAGGGTCTCCTTTGTTTATTGAAGCCTAAGATGTAGCCATTGGGTGCAACTGATAAGAGAGATTTTTAGATCTCATCTGTAATGTTATAATGAGATCTACATTCCTCCCATGAAGTAATGGCTTCTATTGGATCAAGCTCTTTGAATAACTTGAACATCTCAGCCAAAAACACCTTCGTTTGTTTTATGTTTGTTGCACGTGCAAAGAGGTCGATCATGTCCGGTTGATGTGGTTGCTTCACCAAGAAAATATTTTCTTCTTTGAGCTCCTGTTGTAATAGCTTAACATCGTTATCTTCTAAGCCTCGTAAGCATCTAAGAGTAGTTATACTTGGTTGGCGTCCACGTGCAAATGAGGCTTGATGGTTCTCTAGGATTTGTATACACTCCTCATAGATGTCTTCTGGATACATGACCATGTAGGCTTCTCTATTCGCAAATGAGCTATGGTTAAATGTGATATTTTCCACAATCACAAAGGCCTATAAGAAACAAAAAGTAATAAGGTTTTATCTACAACTGCAGATTAAGAAAATTAGAAACAAGAAATAGAACTTACATCCCAATCTTTTCGACTCTCATGACCATGGGGAACACCTGCCTTTGGTTTTTTTGGACAAGAATATGCTAGCCACTGTCCACGCCCATGCTTCAAGACCTCCACATAAGGTTGGGTTTTCATTGTTGTCTGTGTCTCTATGTTCTCCATTTTGGAGATTCGCACTGCAATCTCTTTAGGGGCATCTACAACAATCCTTGCAGTTCTGTATTTGTAGAACTCTCTCCTTGAAGCATACTTTGTGCTCTTGTTGCACACAAATGCTCTAGCTGCTATTATGGAGTGTTGACCAGAAAGAATCCAGTAGTGTTATGTTGCCAGCTTGTCTGCATGTACTTCATTAGCCTTTAGAGGCTCCTTTTTTATGGGATCATATGGCATAAGGTTAGCTGCATTGGAGACTGGTCTAGAATTCTTTGCAAATTGTCTCAAAAGGAACTTTACATACACACCTGACAATGGCCTACATTTGAAGTGATCAGGTGCAAGATTGCATTGGTCAACAGAGATGAGTTGTGTAAACTGCACCCCAAACTTGAAGTAGTGCTCTATTCCAATGTACCCATCTAGCCCACTCTTGAAATTCTTCTTAACATCCTTATCAAGATCTTTTTCTTCCGGCTGAACAATTGAGGCCATCACCTTCACTATTACTGCTATTGAAGGAGTTATTAAAGGAGGTTCAGTTAAGCTAGCTTCATCCCTACGTGGAGCCTCTAGAGGTACAAGTGAAAGACTTTCTTGCTCCACATTTTCGGTGCTATTTCTGACTGAGGGCATCTCACTCTCCTTTAAAGTCTTCTTCTGATTAACTTGACTTGTACCTTCATTTTTTCGCTTCTTACTATTCTGTGCCTTCAAGCTGGCTAAATATTGAATAACTTTCTTGAAGCCTTCAGTAAACATGTCCATGAGATTCTCGCTGGGAGTATCTTCCCTGATTTCTATCCACCCTGCCTTTATCATTGTCTCTCCATCACTGCTATCTTTCAGCAACTCCCAAGCAAAGGCCATGGGCTCTAGCAAGTAACAATCACTGTTTTGTACTTTCACACCAAGACATGGGGACATGTCAAGATCTGAGAATTCTTTATTTATCTCCTTGACAATTCCACAATCTTTGAAGGGAGATTGTTCTTTATCTCTAAAGAACAAGTGGACTCTCTCATCAGATTTACCACTTGGTAAGTGAAAATCTAGATACCATGGGCTTGGAGTGGAGCCTGTTGCATCAACTGACTTTGGAATTCTTTTCTTTGAAGAGGATTGAGCCATATCTCTGAAAACATAACAATATAACATTATTTGTATTTATGTTCGATTTGAATATGATTGAGCCAAGTTTATGTAAACTTAACAGCATAACATTACTTTGTTATAAATGGCTCTAGTGCTACATGGCTGGCCTATGTGGCCAAGTAGAGTCTCTATATTGAATGCTACTGGTCAAATAGAAAACTACCTCACATTATCTAGCCATGATTGATCTCTGAACATTGTACATTGCCACCCTATGGCCCTTAGGCCACAAGGTCTCTAGATGGGACATATGACACCTTGTGATCCTAGGGCCATAGGATCTCCAAAAGGAGCTTATGGAACCCTATGGACCTTGAGATTGTACATTGGCACCCTATGGATCTTGGGCCATAGGGTCTTCAAAAGGAACATAGGGCACCCTGTGACCCTAAGTCTATAGGGTCTCACATCATACTTGAGGGCATCCTAGGGCCCAAGGGTGGCCATAACAAACATAGGGAATCCCATGGTGCACATTAACGGGAAACATGGCAGCCCTTACGGCCCTAGGGCCATAGGATCTCCAAACGGAACATAGGGAACTCTATGGCCCTATAGATCTCTAGATGGGACATAGGGCACCCTGTGATCCTATGGCACTAGGGCCATAGGATCTTCAGAAGGAACATAAAGAAACCTATGGCCCTTGATATTGTTTATTCCTAACCTATGGTCGTGGGCCACAAGGTCTCAAGATGGGACATAAAGCATCCTTTGATCCTATGGCTCTAGGTTCCTTATGTTCCTTTTGGAGATCCTATGGATCTAGTGCCATAGGATCTCAAAAAGGAACATAAGGAACAATATGTCCCTTGAGATTGTACCTCCACCCTATGGCCCTTGGGCCACAAGGTCACCAGATGGGACATAAGGCACACTTTGATCCTATGGCCCTACGCTCCTTATGTTCCTTTTGGAGATCCTATGGCCCTAGTTCCATAGGATTCCCATAAGGAACACAGGGAACCCTATGGCCTTTGAGATTGTACATTGCCACCCTATGGCCCTTAGCCCATAAGATCTCTAGATGGGACATAGGGCACCTATGATCCTATGGCAATAGAGCCATTGGATTTCCAAAAGGAACGTAGGGAAACATATGGCCCTTGAGATTGTACATTCCCACCCTACGGCGCTTGGTCCACAAGGTCTCTAGATGGGAAATAGGGCATTCTTTGATCCTATGGCCCTAGTTTCCTATGTTCCTTTTGGAGATCCTATGGCCCTAGGGCCATAGGATCCGATAAGGAACATAGAGAACCCTATGGCCTTTGAGATTGTACAAGGCCACCCTATGGCCCTTGGGCCATAAGCTCTCTATATCGGACACAAGGCACCTTGTGATCCTATGGCCCTAGGGCCATAAGATCTCGAAAAGGAACATAGGGAACAATAGAGCCCTTGAGATTGTACATTTCCCCCCTATGGCCCTTAGCCCATAAGATCTCTAGATGGGACATAGGGCACCCTGTGATCCTATGGCAGTAGAGCCATTGGATTTCCAAAAGGAACATAGGGAAACATATGGCCCTTGAGATTGTACATTCCCACCCTATGGCCCTTGGGCCACAAGGTCTCTAGATGGGAAATAGGGAATTCTTTGATCCTATGGCCCTAGGTTCCTTATTTCCTTTTGGAGATCCTATAGCCCTAGGGCCAGAGGATCCCCACAAGGAACATAGAGAACCCTATGGCATTTGTGTTGGGGTATAAAGCCCAATGTGGTCGCCCAGGTAAGTGGGGGGCTGCCAAGTATGTACAATATTCTTTTGTAAAAAATAATAAGAACTCACTATGCTCTTCACATTACAGTAGAGCGAGTTCACCATCATATCGTCGTGCTCTTCTTCTCGCACTCTCTCTCGCGTCGCACTTCCGCTCATACTCCTTCAACTGGTATCAGAGCACAGATCGAGGCTCGGGGCAGCACTGCAGGAGGCTAGAGTCACCAACTCAGATTGGAGTGAAATTCGACAGGCGAAGACATGGCCCCAAATCTCGTGGGTGAGCCCAAAGGGCTCGGTGTTGTCAGAATTTCATTCTGAGGTCATCTAGGCCACCGTTTGGCTTCGACAAAGGTCTGCGCATGCCATTTTCGACTACGTGGTCTCAGCGGGTGCAGATCCGACTCTGCAAATTTGGGATTTTCAGCCTACGACTGTAGGTACTGAGGATATCAACACTCCTAGAGTGCTGATTTGTGGTTGTCTACACATCGAAGGACGACTCACAGTTCTTGGAGGCGTGTCACATACGACACGGGCGCATCTACACACAGACTGTAGGCGACATCCACTAGTTCATCAGGTAGCTTGTGTTTGCTGCTTGATATTCTAGATTTCATCCTGACATTGTAGGTACTTCCACATGGGATGTATTGTCAGAGATGATGTATGTCTGTTGAGTGTTTGCTGGCTGTGAGTCACGCAGCAAACAACCGCCGCAGCAGTTACAGCATCAAGTGGGAAATTTGTGGATGTATGACTTTGTGGGAAGTCTATGTACTGTCAGATTTACTACAGCCTTTGTTGAGGGTCGAGTGAGGTTTTATTGAGCTGGGGGATTCTCGAATGTTGAGATCCTTTTGGTGATATAGGTCTTGGAGCGATCCCTCGAGCATCCTTAGATAGGCAGCTAGGATGTATTGACTGTGAGTTAGACAGTTGGGATTGCATATTTGATTTATTGCCATTGAGGCATTGTCGCAGTCTATGTTTACGGGACAGTGACACGATAGTCAGAGACAGTACAGGTGCAGGACAGGTAACCACAGCTTACAGTGTCAGAGAGACAATGTTTTTTGAGCTATTTTTAGTACACCAGAGCCATTTTACAAAGGATACTCTGCCAAAATTTCTGCAGAATCTGAAGCTTTCTTGGTTCATTTGACAGGTTGATATTGGTTCAGTGGTCAGTTTACAGGGGAAACTCTGCCGAATTTTTCCCAGAAAAGTAAACTACTGTGAAGCGTAGCTATGGCTGGATCACAGGACACTGCTCTTTACAATATCAAGAAGCTGGATGGAACCAATTTCCCATTGTGGAAGAAGCAGATTTGGCACGTGTTGGTACAAAAGAAGCAGATAAAACCTATAAATCTCAAGGGGATAAAACCAGAAGATATGGACGAAGATGAATGGAGTGAAATGGATGAATTGGCACTTTCTACCATTATGCTGACTTTGGCAGAAAGCGTTTACTTCAATGTAGCAGACGAGATGTCGGCTTATCAAGCATGGTTAAAGCTGAGTGATCTTTATGAGAAGCAGAGTGCAGCTTCAAAGGTATACTGGCTTAAGAAGCTTGTTGACTTGAAGATGAAAGAAGGGACACCTATGTCCAATCATCTGAATGAATTCAACACAATCTATAGTCAGTTGTCAGCTCAAGGTGTCAAGTTTGATGAACCTGTTAGAGCTATGTTCCTGTTGATCACATTGCCGGAAAGTTGGGACACTTTTCGCACAGCTTTGAGTAATTCTGCACCTCCAGATGGTTTGAACATAGCAGGTGTAGAAGGAAGTCTACTTACTGAAGAAACCAATAGAAAGACAATGGGCAAAGGCAAAGGAACAGCCTTAGTTGTCAGGGGAAGGACCAAAGAAAAGTACAAAGGTGGAAAGAGGAATCGGTCTCGTAGCAAGTCCCGCAGTGCTAAAGGCAAGAGTGACATAGAATGCTACCATTGTGGCAAGAAGGGTCACATGAAAAGAGACTGCAGAGAATGGAAAGCAGAAAAAGGCAAAGAGAAAGCTGAAGACCATGGTGAGAAGAACAAGTCCTCAGTGAAGATTCAAGAAATAAATGTGACAAACACTGTTGCAAAGGATGACAGTCTAGTGTCAGGAGACATCTACTTCTTGAAGAATGCAATGGACTCAGCTCTTCTTACAGCATCTGATGGAAATGCACTGAGTGAATGGATTATAGACTCAGGGGCATCACTTCATGTGTCTCCAAACAAGGAGTGGTTTACCTCTTATGTGACCACTAAAGATCATGTTCGGCTAGGCAATGGGCACACACGTGAGATCTTAGGTGTTGGAGATGTTCAATTGAAGTTTCAGAATGGCTCTTCCTCCATGCTGAAGAATGTGATACATGTTCCCGCAACTACAAAGAGCTTGATCAGCACAGGTTTACTTGATGATGCTGGCTACGTCACCACTTTTGGACAGAACATGTGGAAGATATCCAAGGGTTCTATGACAGTAGCACATGGAGTAAAGTCTAAAGGACTTTACATGATTTATGTATCAAATGTCTCTAAAAATGAAATCAATGTAACCGAGCAGCCGAACGTTTCTTTGTGGCATAGCCGGTTAGGACATATGTCCAAGAAGGGAATGGAAATCTTGTCTCATTCTGGTTATTTGCCTAGATTTTCATTTAATGATTTTGAATTCTGTGAACATTGTCTGTATGGTAAGCAAACACAGCAGCCACATAAGCATAGAAGCAGTAGAAGAGATACACAGTTGGCACTTGTTCATAGTGATTTGTGTGGACCTATGCCTAACCTATCTCTAGGGGGAGCTTCTTACTTTATGACATTTATAGATGATTACTCGAGGAAAGTATGGGTTTAATTTCTCAAGCACAAGGATGAAGCGTTTAGTGTTTTCAAAACGTTTGTGACACTTGTGGAGAATCAGAGTGGCAAGAAGCTTAAATGCTTACGCACTGACAATGGTGGAGAGTATGTTTCAAAGGCCTTTCAGGACTTTTGTGAGTCAAAAGGTATAAAACGTGAACTTACTGCTCCTTACAATCCTCCTCAAAATGGTGTTGCTGAGAGGATGAATAGGACCATACAAGAGAAGTTCAGAAGTATGTTGTCTAATGCACAACTGCCAAATGGGTTTTGGGCTGAAGCTGTATCAACAGTTGTTCATCTTGTAAATAGATCTCCTAGCAAGGTTTTGCAGAAGGATTCAGTGCCAGAGATGGTATGGTCAGGCAAAATGCCCTCATACAAGAATCTCAGAGTCTTTGGCTGTGAGGCATATACTCACGTTCCAAAGGAATTTAGGAACAAACTTGAGCCAAAGAGTAGAAAGTGCATCTTTCTAGGCTATGGTAATTCTGGTGAGATGGGGTACAGACTTTGGGATCCCGGATCCAGAAAGGTTGTCCGCAGCAATGATGTTCACTTTAATGAATCCAAATATCATTGTACACCAGAGAGGGTTGAGGAGATTAGAAGATTTGTCTTCCGAGAAGATGGACCTGCACGTGCAAGACAAAATGTCAGGGCTCAAGAGGAGCAAGGACAGGATAGAGTGGAACCACAGGTTGTGGCTGAGCCTGAGCCACCTATTGTGCGTAGATCTAGACGTGTCACGCGACCTCCTGATAGGTTTGTTCCATCTATGAACTATGTCATGTTGACTGATTGCAATAAGCCTTCATGTTACAAGGAAGCAGTGCAAATGAAGGACTCCGGGAATTGGCAATTGGCCATGCAGTCAGAGATGACAGCTCTGCATAAAAACCAGACATGGAAGCTAGTTAAATTACCACAGGGCAAAAAGGCTCTACCTTGTAAATGGGTTTACAGGTATAAGATCACCGCTCATGATAGTCAGCCAAAGTACAAAGCAAGGCTTGTTGCCAAGGGCTTTAAGCAAGAACAAGGCATTGACTTTGATGAAGTCTTCTCTCCGGTGGTCAAGATGACTACATTGAGATGCTTTCTTGCATTGGTTGCCATATTAGATTTGGTGTTGCACCAAATGGATGTCAAGACAGCGTTCTTGCATGGTGATTTAGATGTGGAAATTTACATGCAAGATCCAGAAGGGTTTGTTGAGAAAGGCAAGGAAGATTGGGTATGCCAGTTTTTAAAGAGTCTTTATGGCTTAAAACAATCACCGAGGGCATGGTACCATAAATTCCACAAGTTTATGCTTTCTCAAGGCTACAAACGTAGTGAGTTCGATCACTGTCTATATACATAGAAGGCTAAGGATGGTAGTTGGTTGATCCTTATTTTGTATGTGGATGACATGTTGATTGCTGGCAAGCACTTGGAAGAAATTTCAGCTTTGAAGTCAAAGATGGCAAAATCGTTTGACATGAAAGACATGGGTGAGGCAAGTCATATACTTGGTATGCGCATTGAGAGAGACAGATCAAAGAAGTTGATTTGGTTATCTCAAACAGATTATATTGACAAGGTTTTGCAACGTTTCAATATGGAGAAGGGAAAGGCACTGAGTGTTCCATTGCCACCATATGTGAAACTTAGCAAACAAGATTGTCCTGTGTCTGAGGAAGAACAGGCTGAAATGGATAAGATTCCATATGCGTCTGCAGTGGGTAGTTTGATGTATGCAATGATTGCTACGCCCAGACATTGCATTTGCAGTGGGTAGTAGTAAGTCAATACATGTCAAACCCAGGCAAGAAACATTGGGAGGCAGTGAAAGGAATATTGAGATACCTGAAAGATACAAAGAGTATGCGTATATGCTATGGGAGTCAGGAGCTAAGTGTAAAGGGTTTTACAGACTCAGATTATGCAAGTGACTTAGACAACCAAAGGTCTACGTCAAGGTATGTCTTTACATTGGCTGGTGGAGCAGTATCATGGCGTTCTAGATTACAAGATTGTGTTACTCAGTCTACTACAGAGGCTGAATATGTTGCAGCATCAGAGGCATGCAAAGAATCAATTTGGCTTAATCGACTAGTAACAGATTTGGGAATCAAAGAAGAGATGCCTGTGTTATATTGTGATAGTCAAAGTGCTATACAATTGGCTCGCAATCCAGTTTATCACTCAAAGACAAAGCATGTGGATGTGAAGTATCATTTCATCAGGGAAATGCTCGAGGATAAGCAACTTCAGCTTGTCAAAGTTCACACCACAGAAATCCTGCTGATCTACTTACAAAAGGACTTCCCTCAGAGAGCTTTGCGCATTTTCGCAAGCAGTTAGGTGTAGGGTAGTACATCACTTCTCTACATCTCTTGTATATTAGCTTGTATAGTAGCTTCTCTCACACTTAAAGTACCACATTAGAATTTAAGTGGGAGGGTTGTTGGGATATAAAGCCCAATGTGGTCGCCCAAGTCAGTGGCCCGGGCCGCCAGGTTTGTACACATATTCTTTTTGTAAAAACCTAATAAGAACTCACTATGCTCTACACATTTACAGTAGAACGAGTTCACCATATCGTCCTGCTCTTCTTCTCGCATCTCTCTCGCGTCGCACTTCCACTCGTACTCCTTCACTTTAGAGATTTTACAATGTCACCTATGGCCCTTGGGCCATAAGCTCTTATATTGGACACAAGGCACCCTGTGATCCTATGGCCCTAGGGCCATAAGATCTCGAAAAGGAACATAGGGAACAATTTAGCCCATGAGATTGTACATTTCCCCCTATGGCCCTTGGGCACAAGGTCTCTAGATGGGACATTTAAGGCACCCTTTGATCCTCTGGCCATATGGTTCCTTATGTTTGTTTTGGAGATCCTATGGCACCTAGGGCCATTGGATCTCCAAAGGAGGAACATTAGGGAACCATATGGCCCTTGAGATTGTACATTCCCACCCTATGGCCATTGGGCCACTAGGTCTCTAGATGGGACATAGGGCATTCTTTGATCCTATGGCCCTAGGTTCCTTACGTTCCTTTTGGAGATCCTACGTCCCTAGTGCCATAGGATCCCCATAAGGAAAATAGATAACCCTATGGCCTTTGAGATTGTACAGTGCCACCCTATGGCCCTTAGGACATAAGCTCTCTAGATGGGACACAAGGAAGCATGTGATCCTATGGCCCTAGGGCCAAAACATCTCGAAAAGGAACATAAGGAACAATATGGCGCTTGAGATTGTACATTTCCCCCCCTATCGCCCTTGGGCCACAAGGTCTCTAGATGGGACATAAGGCACCCTTTGATCCTATGGCCATAGGTTCCTTATGTTTTTTTTGGAGATCCTATGGCCCTAGGGCGATTGGATCTCCAAAAGGAACATAAGGAACCATATGGCCCTTGAGAATGTACATTCCCACCCTATGGCCCTTCGGCCACAAGGTCTATACATGGGACATAGGGCATTCTTTGATCCTATGGCCCTAGGTTCCTTATGTTTCTTTTGGAGATCCTATGGACCTAGTGCCATAGGATCCCCATAAGGAACAGGGTGACACCATATGGCCCTTGGGCGATAAGCTCTCTAGATTGGACAGAAGGCACCCTGTGATCCTATGGCACTAGGGCCATAAGATCGCCAAAAGGAACATAGGGAACAATATGGCCCTTGAGATTTTACCTTTCCCCCCTATGTGGGACATAAGGCACCCTTGGATCCTATGGCCATAGGTTCCTTATGTTCCTTTTGAAGATCGTATGGCCCTAAGGCCATAGGATCCCCATAAGGAAGATAGAGAACCATATGGCCCTTGAGATTGTACATTCCCACCTATGGCCCTTGGGCAACAAGGTCTCTAGATGGGACATAGGGCATTCTTTGATCCTATGGACCTAGGGCGATTGGATCTCCAAAAGGAACATGGGAAACCATATGGCCCTTGAGATTGTATATTCCCACCCTATGGACCTTGGGCCACAAGGTCTCTAGATGGGACATAGGGCATTCTTTGGACATAGGTTCCTTATGTTCCTTCTGGGGATCCTATGGACCTAGGGCGATTGGATCTCCAAAAGGAACATAGGGAACCATACGGCCCTTGCGATTGTACATTCCCACCCTATGGCCCTTGGGCCACAAGGTCTGTAGATGGGACATAGGGCATTCTTTGATCCTATGGCCCTAGGTTCGTTATGTTCCTTTTCAAGATCCTATGATCCTAAGGCCATAGGATCCCCACAAGGAACATAGAGAACCCTATGGCCTATGAGATTGTACAGTGCCACCCTATGGCCCTTGGGCCATAATCTCTCTAGATGGGACACAATGCACCCTGTGATCCTATGGACCTAGGGCGATTGGATCTCCAAAAGGAACATAGGAAACCATATGGCCCTTGCGATTGTATATTCCCACCCTATGGACCTTGGGCCACATGGTCTCTAGATGGGACATAGGACATTCTTTGATCCTATGGCTATAGGTTCCTTATGTTCCTTCTAGGGATCCTATGGCCCTAGGGCGATTGGATCTCCAAAAGGAACATAGGGAACCATACGGCCCTTGAGATTGTACATTCCCACCCTATGGCCCTTGGGCCACAAGGTCTGTAGATGGGACATAGGGCATTGTTTGATCCTATGGCCCTAGATTTGTTATGTTCCTTTTCAAGATCCTATGGCCCTAGGGCCATAGGATCTCCACAAGGAACATAGAGAACCCTATGGCCTATGAGATTGTACAGTGCCACCCTATGGCCCTTGGGCCATACGCTCTCTAGATGGGACACAAGGCCCTGTGATCCTATGGCCCTAGGGCAAAAGATCTTGAAAAGGAACATAGGGAACAATATGGCCCTTGAGATTGTACATTTCCCCCCTATGGCCCTTGGGCCACAAGGTCTCTAGATGGGACATAAGGCACCCTTAAATCCTATGGCCATAGGTTCCTTATGTTTGTTTTGGAGATCCTATGGCCCTAGGGCCATTGGATCTCCAAAAGGAACATAGGGAACCATATGGCCCTTGAGATTGTACATTTCCACCCTATGGCCCTTGGGCCACAAGGTCTGTACATGGGACATAGGGCATTCTTTGATCTATGGACTAGGTTCTTATGTCCTTTGGAGATCTATATTCCTTATATTCCTTCCCTATGGCCATACCATAGATTCCCATAAGGAACATAGAGAACTATATGGCCCTTGAAATTGTACAGTGTCACCCTATGGCCCTTGGGCCATAAGCTCTCTAGATGGGACACAAGGCACCCTGTGATCCTATGGCACTAGGGCCATAAGATCTCAAAAAGGAACATAGGGAACAATATGGCCCTTGAGATTTTACCTTTCCCCCCTATGGCCCTTGGGCCACAAGGTCTCAAGATGGGACATAAGGCAACCTTAGATCCTCTGGCCATAGGTTCCTTATGTTTGTTTTGGAGATCATATGGCACTAGGGCCATTGGATCTCCAAAAGGAACATAGGGAACCATATGGCCCTTGAGATTGTACATTCCCACCCTATGGCCCTTGGGCCACAAGGTCTGTAGATGGGACATAGGGCATTCTTTGATCCTATGGCCCTAGGTTCCTTATGTTCCTTTTGGATATCCTATTGCCCTGGTTCCATAGGATCGCCATAAGGAACATAGAAAACCCTATGTCCTTTGAGATTGTGCAGTGCCACCCTATGGCCCTTGGGCCATAAGCTCTCTAGATGGGACACAAGGCACCCTGTGATCCTATGGCGTTAGGGCCATAAGATCTCGAAAAGGAACATAGGGAACAATATGGCCCTTGAGATTGTACCCTTCCCCCCTATGGCCCTTGGGCCACAAGGTCTCTAGATGGGACATAAGGCACCCTTTGATCCTCTGGACATAGGTTCCTTATGTTTTTTTTGGAGATCCTATGGCCCTAGGGCCATTGGATCTCCAAAAGGAACATAGGGAACCATATGTCCCTTGAGATTGTACATTTCCACCCTATGGCCCTTGGGCCACAAGGTTTGTACATGGGACATACGGCATTCTTTGATCCTATGGACCTAGAATCCTTATGTTCCTTTTGGAGATCGTATGGCCCTAGGGCCATTGGATCTCCAAAAGATACATAGGGAACCATATGTCCCTTGAGATTGTACATTTTCACCCTATGGCCATTGGGCCACAAGGTTTGTACATGGGACATAGGGCATTTTTTGATCCTATGGACCTAGGTTCTTTATGTTCCTTTTGGAGATCCTAGGGCCATAGGATCCCCATAAGGAACATAAAGAACCATATGGACCTTAAGATTGTATAGTGTCACCCTATGGCCCTTGGGCCATAAGCTCTCTAGATGAGACACAAGGAACCCTCTGATCCTATGGCCCTAGGGCCATAAGATCTCGAAAAGCAACATAGGGAAAAATCTGGCCCTTGAGATTTTACCTTTCCCCCCTATGGCCCTTGGGCCACAAGGTCTCTAGATGGGACATAAGGCACCCTTTGATCCTATGGCCATAGGTTCCTTATGTTTGTTTCGGAGATCCGATGGCCCTAGGGCCATTGGATCTCCAAAAGGAACGTAGGGAACCATATGGCCCTTGAGATTGTACATTCCCACCCTATGGCCCTTGGGCCACAAGGTCTCTAGATGCGACATATGGCATTCTTTGATCTTATGGCCCTAGGTTTCTTATGTTCCTTTTGAAGATCTTATGGTCCTAGTTCCATAGGATCCCCATAAGAAACATAGAGAACCCTATGTCCTTTGAGATTGTACAGTGCCATCCTATGGCCCTTGGGCCATAATCTCTCTAGATGGGACACAAGGCACCCTGTGATCCTATGGCCCTAGGGCCATAAGATCTCAAAAACAAACATAGGGAAGAATATGACCCTTGAGCTTGTCCCTTTCCCCCCTATGTCCCTTGGGCCACAAGGTGTCTAGCTGCGACATAATGCAGCCTTGAGATTGTACCTTTCCCCCCTATGGCCTTGGGCCACAAGGTCTCTAGATGGGACGTAAGGCACCCTTTGATCCTCTGGCCATAGGTTCCTTATGTTTGTTTTGGAGATCCTATGGGCCTAGGGCCATTGGATCTCCAAAAGGAACATAGAGAACCATATGTCCCTTGAGATTGTACATTCCCATCCTATGGCCCTTGGGCCACAAGGTCTATAGATGTGACATAGGGCATTCTTTGATCCTATGGACGCAGGTTCCTTATGTTCCTTTTAGAGATCCTATCACCATAGGGCTATAGTATCCCCATAAGAAACATAGAGAACCATATGGCGGTTGAGATTGTACAGTGTCACCCTATGGCACTTGGGCCATAAGCTCTCTAGATGGGACACAAGGCACCCTGTGATCCTATGGCCCTAGGGCCATAAGATCTCAAAAAGGAACATAGGGACCAATATGGCCCTTGAAATTTTACCTTACCTCCCTATGGCCCTTGGGCCACAAGGTCTCTAGATGGGACATAAGGCACCCTTTGATCCTATGACCATGGATTTCTTATGTTTGTTTTGGAGATCCTATGGCCCTAGGGCCATTGGATCTCCAAAAGGAACATAGGGAACCATATGGCCCTTAAGATTGTACATTCCCACCCTATGGCCCTTGGGCCACAAGGTCTCTAGATGGGACATAGGGCATACTTTGATCCTAGAGCCCTAGGTTCCTTATGTTTGTTTTGGTGATCCTATGGCCCTAGGGCCATTGGATCTCCAAAAGGAACATAGGGAACCATATGGCCCTTGAGATTGTACATTCCCACCCTATGGCCCTTGAGCCACAAGGTTTGTAGATGGGACATAGGGCATTCTTTGATCCTATGGCCCTAGGTTCCTTATGTTCTTTTTGGAGATCCTATGGCCTTAGTACCATACGATCCCCATAAGGAACATAGATAATTCTATGGCCTTTGAGATTGTACAGTGCCACGCTATGGCCCTTGGGCCATAAGCTCTCTAGATGGGACACAAGGCACCCTGTGATCCTATGGCCTAGGGCCATATGTTCCTTTTGGAGATCGTATGAGCCTAGGGCCATAGGATCTTCAAAAGAAACATATGGAACCCTATGGCCCTTAAGATTGTACATTCCTACCCTATGGCCCTTGGGCCACAAGGTCTGTAGATGGGACATATGGCACCCTTTGATCCTATGGCCCTAGGTTCCTTATGTTTCTTTTGGAGATCCTATGGCCCTAGAGATTGTAGGATCTCCAAAAGGAACAGAGGGAATCCTATGGCCCTTGAGATTGTACATTCCCACCCTATGGCCCTTAGGCCACAAGGTCTCCATATGGGACATGGAGCACCCTTTGATCCTATGGCTCTAGGTTCCTTATGTTCCTTTTGGAGATGTTATGGCCCTAGGGCCATAGGATCGCTAAAAGGAACATACAAAACCCTTTGGACCTTGGAATTGTACATTCCTACCATATGGCCCTTGGGCCACAAGATCTGTAGATGGGACACCCTAAACCCTGTGATCCTATGGCAGTAGGGCCATATGTTCCTTTTCGAGATCTTATGGCCCTAGGGCCATAGGATCTTCAGAAGGAACATAGAGAACCCTATGGCCCTTCGGCCACAAGTGCTGAAGATGGGACATATAGCACCCTTTGATCCTATGGCCCTAGGTTCCTTATGTTCCTTTTGGAGATCCTATGGATCTAATGCCATAGGATCTCCAAAAGGAACATAGGGAACCCTATGGCCCTTGAGATTGTACATTCCTACCCTATCACCCTTTGGCCACAAGGTCTCTAGATGGAACATAGGGCACCCTTTGACCCTATGGCACTTAGGCCACAAAGGTCTCCAGATGGGAGATAGGACACCTTGTGATCCTATGGCCCTAGGGCCATAGGATCTCCAAATGGAACTTATGGAATCCTATATCATATGCCCTAGGGCCATATGTTCCTTTTGGGGATCATATGGCCCTAGTGCCATAGAATCTCTAAATGGACCATAGGGAAGCCTATGGATCTTGAGATTGTACATCGCCACCCTATGGACCTTGGGCCACAGGGTTTTCAAAAGGAACATAGGGAACCCTGTGACCCTAAGTCCATGGGGTCTCACATCATACTGGAGGGCATCATAGGACCCAAGGGTGGCCATAACGAGCATAGGGAAACCCATGGTGCACATTAACGGGCAACATGGCAGCCACATGCCCCTAGGGCCCTAGGGCCATAAGATCTCCAAAAGGAACATAGGGAACACTATGGCCCTTGAGATTGGACATTGCCACCCTATGACCCTCGCGCCACAAGATCTCCAGATGGGACATAGGGAAACTTGTGGTCCTATGGCCCTAGGAAACCATGTTGTTCCTTTTAGAGATCTTGTGGCCCTATTGTTCCTTTTGGACATAGAGCACCATGTGATCCTATGGCCCTAGGGCCATAGGCTCTTCAATAGGAACATAGGGAACCCTATGACCCTTGAGATTGTACATTGGCACCCTATGGCCAGATGGGACATTGGTCACCCTATAGTACGATGTGAGACCACCCTATGGCCTTATGGTCATAGGGTGACTGAGGGCCATATGTTACTCTTTAGT
Organism: Adiantum capillus-veneris; assembly: GCF_014529385.1. NCBI lineage: Eukaryota > Viridiplantae > Streptophyta > Polypodiopsida > Polypodiales > Pteridaceae > Adiantum > Adiantum capillus-veneris. The sequence continues at coordinate 45,519,459 of NC_140931.1, forward strand.
ATGAGGTGAAACCCTATGGCCATAAGGCCATAGGGTTCCCTAGGGCCATAGGTTACCCTCTAGTATGAGATGAGATCCTATGGCCTCTAGTATGAAGTGACACCCTATGGCCTTATGGCCATATTGTGCCCTGGGGCCATATGATTCCCTCTATTTTTATGTGAGACCTTATGGCCTTATGGTCATAGGGTGTCCTTTGTAGCCACACCCTGTCTGCCCTTCTAAAGATTCTATGTGTAGTTTTATTTTAGTGACCCAGGGCCATAGGGTTCTCTCTATGCCATCGAGGGCTGAAGGCCGTAGGGTCCCCTCTATGCTAGTAAGATCCTATGGCCCCAAGGCCACAAGGTGCCCTCATTCTTTCAAAAAAACCCTCTATTCTCTATGCTCTATATTAGGAACCTATGGCCTTGAGACCATAGGGTCCCATGTATGCCATAGGGAGCTATATTTGTCAATAAAAAATACTATTTTCTCTATATTGGCACCATGTGGCTTGAAGGCCATAGGATCCCCTCTATTCTAGTAAGAGTCTCTCCATGCTCTATATTGGCACCCTTTTGCCTAAAGTCCATAGGGTCCGCTCTATGCTAGTAAGAACGGATCTATGCTCTATATGGAACCCTGTATGCTAGAAACCACTATGAGGGTTTTTTGGCAACCTATGGCCATACGATGCTCTGTGTATGGCCATAGGGTTTGTTGAATACTAAGGAAAACTCTCCATGGTCTATATCTGGGCATCTAATGGCGGTTGTGCCATTTTCTAATAAGAAACCACCATTTCTCTAGGTTTTTCTTCTATTGTTTTACAACAACAAGGTGCCATGCTCCATGGCAATAATTTAAAAAAACCTAAATGCTCTACATTGACACCCTATGGCGCAGGGCCCAGGTGTGATCTATGCTACCCTAAACCCCTCTATGCTCTACGTTGACACCCTACGGCCCCAGGGCCCGAGGGCCACAAGGTGCTCATCTCTCTCTCTCTCTCTCTCTCTCTCTCTCTCTCTCTCTCTCTCTCTCTCTCTCTCTCTCTCGGATTTAAATTGTTAATTTGGCCTTATTATCAGTCCTCCCTCTCTCTCAGCTTCCTCTCCTCTGTTTGTCTCTCTTACTCTCCTTTCTCTCTCACTCCAAACAACTATTTATCTCCCTCTTCTCATCTCTCCCCATTCATAAAGGGCTTCAATATCTACGGTGGCATCGTCATTCACGCACCCCTACCACATCTCCTCTTTCTAGGACCTATCTCACACCAACAGACAGGTTATTTCTTTTCTGTTTTTCTGTTTTACAATTTTACTATTTTACAATTTTCTTTTTTACAGTTTTACTATTTTATAGTTTTACTATTTTACAGTTTACTATTTTTTTATATAGAGCGGTAAATAAATTTTTTTTTAAAGATTGAGCTTACCTGTGAGGCACTGCGTAGAGAGGGGAGAGAACGCGAAGAGGCGGCACCACAGGGCGGCAACGGGCGGCTATTCGACGTCGTGAGAGGGCGGCAACGGGCGTATTCGATGTCGTGAGAGGGCGGCAATGGGAGGCTATTCGATGTCATGAGAGGGCGGCACCACAGGCGCAGCAAGGGCGACGGAGGGGCACAAAAGAGACGTTTGGGAGAGGTGTAGGGAGGGCGCACGGAGGGCGTTTAGGAGAGGAGCAAGGAGCGCGCACGGAGGGTGTTTAGGAGAGAAGCAAGGAGCGCGCAGAGCTGTGCTCGAGAGAGAAGACTAGGGTTTCAAAAATTTTGAAAAGAAAAGAGAGAGAGAGAGAGAGAGAGAGAGAGAGAGAGAGAGAGAGAGAGAGAGAGAGAGAGAGAGAGAGAAAGAAAGAGAGAGATAGAGATTAGGTTAAAATTTCAAAATTCAAAATTTGACTTTCAAGTTTTAAACCTAAACTTCCCGCTCTCTTTTATTTTGAATTTTGAAGAGTTTATAATCGTTTTCTTAAGGAGGAGAGTCATACCAAAGGAGTCATAGCAAAAAAAAAAAAGAGTATAGAATTTTTTCAAAAAATTTATGTGAGACTTTGTCAATGCCCGTGTCGTCTCGCTACGAGTGGAATGACACCCATGGTCGGAATCTCCGTCTCGGACCAAAATCACATACTGAAAAATACACTAAAAAACATTCAAAATTAGAGAATTTTCCCTCGAAAAAAGTGCGATATTTTTTCGTGCAGTATTGATCGGGAGACTTGAAAACACATTTTAGAAAAATTTGGGGTAAGCAAAAAAAAAAGGCTTTTTTCGCCACATGCAATTGTGCACTAACTGCACGTGTTTTGAAAGTGTAAGTATACATGCAACATACATGTATATATTTATACAAATAGTATTTAAACGAGGAGGTCATATACTAGAATGGGTTGCAAAGGTGCTGGTCGCATCTGCGAAGAGGCTTGTAAAGGTGCAATTTGATCACACATTTGATCATGCAATACGTGCACACCATTGTTTTTTATGTCCCTTCAAAGACGTAAACATGTCATATGGATGTACATCCACGGGACTACTTGAGACACGGTCTCTAGATATAATCAATGGTTGTGGCATATTATCAATGAATGTGGATGTGCCACGTGGCATATCGTGCGGCTCATACGTACCCCCTTATGTCCTGGCAGGCTCTAGCTTTCTGAAATCACTATATATAGCACCCTATGGCCCAAAGTCCATAGGATGCATATATAGCTCACCACAAAACAAGAATTGAGGAGACCTTGTGGTCATAAATCCATAAGATCTATATATATTTATCTAGAAACATCAACTATAGAATCCTATGGCCTTTTGTCCGTAGGATGCTCATATAGTCATCATGAAACACCTACATATAGGGCCCTATTGACCTAATTCCATAGGATGTATATATATAATCACTCCCTAGGCTATGGACCTTGTGGTCATAAATCCATAAGATCTATATATATTTAGCTAGAAACATCAACTATAGCATCCTATGGCCTTTTTTCCGTACGATGTTCATATAGTCATCATGAAGCACCTACATATAGGGCCCTATGGACCTAAGGCCATAGGATGTATATATATAATCATATCAATACACCTACATATAGAATCCCATGGACCTAAGTCCAAAGGATGTATACAAACTCATTGTGTCCCTAAGGCCACATGATGCTATATACCCATCATGAGACAACTACATATAGCTCCCTATCGCCCTCAATACAAAACGCCTTGATAAAACATCATATAGACTAAAGTCCATATGATTTATATATAGTCAACACAAAACACCTACATATAGTGCGCTATGGTCCTAAGGCCATAGAATGTTATAGACCCATCACCAGACAACTACATATAGTGCCCTATGCCCCTTAGACCATAGGATGTGTATGTATGAATTGCGAAACACCTGCATATATCATCCAATGACCCTAAGGCCACAGGATATTATATACCCATCATGAGACAACTATGTATAGTGTCCTATGGCCCTTAGGCCATAGGATGTGTACAGTTGCATCGCGAAACACCTACATATAGCTCTATATTGGCCATAAGTCCATAGAATGTTATATACCCATCGTGAGATAGCTACATATAGTTCCCTATGGCCCTCAGTCCATAGGATGTGTATAGTTGCATCACGAAACACCTACATATAGCATCCTATGGCTCTAATGCCACAGGATGGTAAATACCCATCGTGAGACAGCTACAAATAGTACCCTATGGCCCTCAGGCCATAGGATGTGTACAGCTGCATCGCGAAACACCTACATATAGCATCCTATGGCCCTAAGGCCACAAGATGTTATATACCCATCATGAAACAACTACATATAGTGTCCTATGGCCCTAAGGCCACAAGATGTTATATACCCATCATGAGACAACTACATATAGTGTCCTATGGCCCTTAGGCCATAGGATGTGTACAGTTGCATCGCAAAACACCTACATATATCTCTATATTGTCCATAAGGCCATAGAATGTTATATACCCATCGTGAGATAACTACATATAGTTCCCAATGGCCCTCAGTCCATAGGATGTGTATAGTTGCATCACGAAACACCTACATATAGCATCCTATGGCTCTAATGCCACAGGATGTTAAATACCCATCGTGAGACAACTACAAATAGTTCCCTATGGCCCTCAGGCCATAGGATGTGTACAGTTGCATCGCGAAACACCTACATATAGCATCCTATGTCCCTAAGGCCAGAGGATGTTATATACCCATCATGAGACAACTACATATAGTGTCCTATGGCCCTTAGGCCATAGGATGTGTACATTGCATCGCAAACCCTAATATAGCTCTATATATGGCCATAGGCCATAGAATGTTATATACCCATCGTGAGATAACTACATATAGTTCCCTATGGCCTCAGTCCATAGGATGTGTATAGTTGCATCACGACACACCTACATATAGCATCCTATGGCTCTAATGCCACAGGATGTTAAATACCCATCGTGAGACAACTACAAATAGTGCCCTATGGCCCTCAGGCCATAGGATGTGTACAGTTGCATCGTGAAACACCTACATATAGCATCCTATGGCCCTAAGGCCAGAGGATGTTATATACCCATCATGAGACAACTACATATAGTGTCCTATGGCCCTTAGGCCATAGGATGTGTATAGTTGCATCACAAAACACCTACATATAGCTCTATATTGGCCATAAGGCCATAGAATGTTATATACCCATCGTGAGATAACTACATATAGTGCCCTATGGCCCTCAATCCATAGGATGTGTATAGTTGCATCAGGAAACACCTACATATAGCATCCTATGGGTCTAATGCCACATGATGTTAAATACCCATTGTGAGATAACTACAAATAGTTCCCTATGGCCCTCAGGCCATAGGATGTGTACAGTTGCATCGTGAAACACCTACATATAGCATCCTATGTCCCTAAGGCCAGAGGATGTTATATACCCATCATGAGACAACTACATATAGTGTCCTATGGCCCTTAGGCCATAGGATGTGTACAGTTACATCGCAAAACACCTACATATAGCTCTATATTGGCCATAAGGCCATAGAATGTTATATACCCATCGTGAGATAACTACATATAGTTCCCTATGGCCCTCAGTCCATAGGATGTGTATAGTTGCATCACGAAACACCTACATATAGCATCCTATGGCCCTAAGGCCACATGATGTTAAATACCCATCGTGAGATAAACTACAAATAGTTCCCTATGGCCCTCAGGCCATAGGAATGTGTATAGTTGCATCGTAAACCAAAACTAAATATAGCATCCTATGTCCTAGGACTAAAGGCCATATGATGTTATATACCCATCATGAGACAACTACATAAAGTGTCTATGGCCTTAGGCCATAGGATGTGTACATGTTACATCGCAAAACACCTATATTAGCTCTATATTGGCCATAAGGCCTTTAGAATGTTATATAACCATCGTGAGATAACTACATATAGTTCCCTATGGCCTCAGTCCTAAGGATGTGTATAGTTGCATCACGAAACACCTACATATAGCATCCTATGGCCCTAAGGCACAAGATGTTAAAATACCCATCGTGACACAACTATCAAATAGTGCCCTATGGCCCTAAGGCCACAGGATGTATATTTACTCAACACAAAACACTTGCATAAAACATCATATGGACTAAAGGCCATATGATTTATACATACTCAATATGAACCACCTACATATAGCATCATATGGCCCTAAGTCCATAGGATTCTGTATACCCATCATGAAACAACCACATATAGTGCCCTCTGTGTATATAATCATAATGAAACACCTTCATATATACTCACAATAAAATGATTTTGTGATGGTTTTCTTAACAAATATTTATTGAAACCTTCTTGCAGGTATGGATTTTAATCAAGGTGATAGAGTATGCATGTTTGTAGCCACACAAAAGGTTGCCCTTGGGAGTGTCTGTGAGACAAACCCAAATGCATATTGCTTAGGAATGCTTATTGGTGAAGGAAATGTATCGATGTCAGTTGATTTGTGTTTTCAAAACAAAGCACTTATTCCATTTCCAACAATGGATGCATTGACAGTGGGAGATGCTTTTCACAGTATTGTGAAATGGAGTACTGGGTTGCTACAACATATGGATGAGATACACTACAAAAGGGTTTCGATGTCTGAGACTCACAAAGGAATGGGAGCATTCGAGGCACAGTCTGATGGAATGAGCTATAGGGAGGTTTGGAAGGATAAGAGGGTTCAACTTTGGGATGAAAGCAAAACACATGTAGTAGCCGAAGGGGTTGTCATGTATGTGTGTCCATTTGATTCCATGAACTTTTGTGTGCTAGGTGAAGATAACATCAGTATTGGTATTGAAACATCCTATGCTTGTGAGGGTACTATTTCTGCACAATCTGATGTATGCAGCATCAATCTGGTTTGTTGGCCTATCAAGAGAGTGACAACTATGGATGGAAAAGCGTTGTTACAATATGAGGATTTACATGCTAGTGACGCATTACAAGATACATGCATTGAATCAGCTCGTTTGGTAGAGCCTATTTCAAAAAAACGAAAATATTGCTTTATGAATAGGAAGCCAAAAATGTCTATGAAACCTTCTAAGAGATCCAATCAAGCATCCCTATCATCTGTCCAACTTGTTTCAACCATAGATTGTTTCTCTATGAGGTGTTGTCAATATGCCAATAGAGATAAGGTCATGGCTATGCGCAATGAATTTTGGGGACAAAGTTTGCAAAATAGAACCAACTATGTGTATGATACAATGTTGACTGCTTGGCGTGAGAACAAGGCAACTGCAAAGATTTTCTATGTATTTTCTTTTAATGGAAATGAGGTCTGTACTAGAGCTTGGTACGAAATTCATGGCATTCCAAAAACTTCATTTTATCGTTATCGTGAACAGTTTGAAAATGGGGTTCGACGCTCAGTGCATGGTAATGATGGTGTCATAAGAAAAGGAAGAGACCATATAGAAATGGGAAGGGCATTGATGCGCTCTTTTGTAGATGATAACTCAGAGAAAATGCCACATAAGAGTAGAACTATGGAAGATGGTACCATAGAAACCTTGCTTGCAATACCAAACACGTACAAGCAAATAGACATCTTACATGATGTCAATAAAACACTCGAGAGTATGTGTCTCAAGCCAATGTCTAGCACTACATTCAATAGGGTTTGGAATACAGAGTTTGCTAATGTGACCTTGTCAAAAACAAGCGAGTTCTCAAAATGTGTTGTGTGTAGTCGGATAAAGTCTCAACTAGAGTCAATAAAGGATGATGAGCTGATTTCATGTTTGAAGGATGAACGTAAAATTCACATGATGCAACAACAAAGCTGTAGAAATGTGTACTACACCTGGCGTAAGTTCTCGCAAATGCAAAAGGATAAGTACTTATGCATTAGACATGATAAAATGGACTAAAAAAAGACAGCAATACCTAGATTGCGAGTGAACTCAAAAGACTATGCGAATGCATATCAGTTGCAAGTATCATTAATAGGTATGATAACACATGGGCATGGGCATGGGATGTATGGTCATTTCTCGTTGAATGGTCTATGGCCTTCAGATCCAAATGCTTCAATTGGTTCCCTTGCATTATGCTTACAGAATTTGGAAAGAACAGAAAACCATGGGCTAGGAGATTTATGTCATGATGGTATGCCACGCAGCAATGTAACATTGTTCAATGCATTGAATTCAAGGACAGCTTTAGACCACCAAAACAGAATGATGAAGGAGCGTGAGAGGAATGCATCAGCAGCAGTAACACCACCGTTGGCTATTGAAGGATGTAATGGAGAGATTTCTAACTTGCAACCAGCCTCCTCTCAATGTGTTGTGGATACCATGTCCACTCCCGTGTTTCAAAAATTGCTTGAGAATCTTCTGCTACAGCTAGATAATTGTGGAGGAGAGAATAAGAATCGATATTTATTTGCATACTTATCCTTGCTAGTAGCAAAAGGTGTTTTCAAAACCGTGCATTTGGGATTCTTAATGGTGGGTCATACACATGAGTACATAGATGCAATGTTTAGCAGGTTCTCAGAGAGATTACGAACAGGAATGACCTACACTTTTCCACATTTGATGGAACATTTTCAAAAATGTGAAAGTTCAGCTCCAGCACCATTTTTGATGACGCCAGTTCCTGACTTTAAATCCTTTGTTAAAGGGTACATGTGTGATGGACAAGATGCTCTTGTTGGACACTCTAAGCCACTTCAATTTCGTTTCTTTATGCAAGGTGAAATCCCAGTAATGCAGTACCAAATTCACCCCAAATCACCTGATTGGATGCCGAGGGAGTCAGGAATTGAGTTGTGGAAAAAAGATGATCAAGGGAAACCAAAATTGCCAGTAGGTTTTCCAAATGTGGTTCCTATAGCAGAATATGTGAGGGATAGTACGCTTGTTATTCAAGGGATTAAGACATATCTTGAATTTTGGAAAAGATGGACTCTACTAAAGGGAAAGGAGCACGATTCTACAAAATACATGGAGCCAGTTATTATTTATTGGCAAAAAATAATTAGTGAGCTTGAACAACCAACCAATAAACAACTTGGTGAATATACATCATTTTGGCCAAAGACTACAGGGAGTCATAGAATGCAACAGATAGAGGAAGACACAGATGAGTTTCAAGGATATGAAGAATTGAATGATCACTATGTTGGTCCTCAAAGTGCAAGGCCACAGGAATCTTTTAGGCCTCAAACTGATGTAAGGAAAGGGGATTTTGTTCTTGTGAGACCTGTAGATCCAGAATATCCGATATGGCTAGGAGTTGCAGAGTCAGATGTTGATGTAGACAGCTCATCTCCTAACTACAAGAAAGTTTTCATTCAATATTGGGCACCAAAACATTGGAAAAAAAATCCCACAATCCAAGAACAATATGAGGATTGTTGGAAAAAGAATTGGTGCTACAATCTTGCTGACCCAAAGCATTGGGAGTGTGTTGATTCAATTGTGTGGTCATGGACTCCAAGGGGTGGAAGACTTGCAGAAGCAATTAAAATCCCATCCAATGTTGTGGAGAAAGCACAAGCTAGCTTAATAGGAGAAATTGACTAGCATTTCATTTTCATATATTGTTTTTCTTGGTATCCGTGTCTATGTATGTTTTATAAAGTATCAATTAACACCAACATGAAAAAAAAGGTGTTTCTCAACACCACCATTTTCTTGAGAATCTATCTCTTTGTCTAATGTAACACAAGTCCTCAAGACAAGTCCCAAAATAATTGAAATTTTCCCAAATCAAATGGGAAATAGGAATCCTTAGGCATTGAAATCAGTCCCAAAGATGTGGAATTTTCCCATTTTATCTAAAAGAGTGTTATATATATCACTCTTTATCTCTCTCTCTCTCTCTCTCTCTCTCTCTCTCTCTCTCTTTAATTGATCATCTTGTCACTCTTCGTGTTCTCATGGAGGAAAGTCGGTTGAAAGGCAAGCGATTGTATTGTTGTTTTATGGACTTTAAGAAAGCCTTTGATATGATTCCACGTAACAATTTGTGGAGAAGGATGGAAGAACTCCAAGTGCCAAGTGAGTTTATGCTTGCGGTTTCTCGAATCTATGAGAAGGTGATTTGTCAATTGCGCATGGGAAGAGAAATTTCAGAAATTTTTGTAAGTACTATTGGGGTTAAACAAGGATGTCCATTGTCACCAACTTTCTTTGGTCTATGCATCGATCAATTGGAACAAATGGTACTTGACTTTATACAAGAAGAAGGCATTGAAGAGGTCACTATTTGCAATGCGGTAATCATGCTTTTGTTGTATGCGGATGATGTAGTGCTTCTAGCACACACTTTAGAAGATGCACAAAAGCTTATGGTTGTCCTTGAGAAATTTTGCTTGCATAGTGGGCTGATTGTAAATGAATCCAAAACAAAGGTTATGCTTGTGAAAACCAACCATAAGGAGAAGCCATGCATTGTGTACAAAAATGAGATACTTGAAGTTGTTGAGAGCTTTAAGTACCTTGGCCTTGAGGTTCCATCCAATCACAAGTGGCATGAATGTGCTATGCGTCGTTTGGAAGCGGGAAAGAGAGCATATTATGCATTTGAGAACATGTGTAATGCGGGAAACATCAAGTGTTGGGTTCTCAAGAAGTATCTTTTTGATGCATTGGTGACACCGGTTCTTCTTTATGGAGTTGAAGTGTGGGGCGGGAGCATATCAAAGTCTACTTGGAAAGAGTTTGAGAATGTCCAAAAGCGTTTTCTTACAAACTTTCTCCAAGTTAAGACACAAACACCATATATGCTCCTACTTCTTGAGTCGGGATGTCTTACGAATTGAGGTTATGGGCATGGAAAGGGTTGTGGAGTACATGATAAAGATGCGTCAAAACCCCTCACATCGACTTCCTACAATTGCATGGGAAATAAGCAAAAAAGTTCAAAAGACGCATAAAAGCAAGATCTTGAGCACGGGATGGATGCAAGACATAAAGAAGTGGTTTGGGAGATGGGATGCATTACACTTGCTACATGATGCTTCAATTGACTCTCAAGTGAATGAAGCTTTTCTACAACGCCAATGTATTACGGCTTGGGAGAAATCCGGTGGGTCACGCTTCATACATTACACCACCTATATTGCCCCCAACTACAAAACCATGTTCTTCGCTGAGAGAGGAAACCGTACTCACACTTACATGCTTGAGCCTATTCCCTTGTCCGCGATACGCACTATTGCAGCGATTCAGCTTAGCTCCCATTTCCTTCGATGCGAGATAGGGCGTTGGGGAAATGGAGAAGAGTCAAATCGATTGTGCACATTATGCTCACTGCAAGTTCGAGAGTCTGAGTACCACACACTACTAGAGTGCTCAGCTTTTGGTCACATCCGAACTTGCTTCTCTCACATTTTCAGCCATAACTTAGACCTACACACTTTCCTCTCCCAGCCAAAGTGTGGGCTCTCCATTGTGGCTCTCATCACTACAATTTTGGAGCATCAAGAGTCACTCATCAGCCATACACATACTACATCACATGTAACTTTGGTCCCATAGGTCATATTTGACCTCTGAGGAAGATAATAAAATCTCTCTCTCTCTCTCTCTCTCTCTCTCTCTCTCTCTCTCTCTCTCTCTCTCTCTCTCTCTCTCTCTCTCTCTCTCTCTCTCTCTCTCTCTCTCTCTCTCTCTACCACAACAGAGCTCGTCGCTTTACACCAGATGCATACTGATCGAACGAGTGACTGAGCTAGGGAGATCCAGATGCCCACGACTGCGGAGGACTACACAACATCGACAGAGGCTGCATCAGAGGATCCAGGTCACTTTGGCTCGACATGCACAACGCCCGGTCAAACTACTGACCATGGAGGAGATTGATGAGATCCGCCAACGACCGATGCTAGATCTCCTATAATCTACCTATCCCAGCTAGTTGTTTTAACTGCTTAGTCCACACCCAGTAGTTTAGGATTCCATAATATTTTATTTTGTCATTTGGTCATCTTGTTACGCTGACTTTGTATCAAATCCACCATATTGTAACTTTCTGGTCGCATAGGTCACTTTGGCCTTTTGAAGACGTTAATATAAAATTTCATTTCATTTATCTCTTTAATTTCTCTTTCTTTAATTTTATTTTCCTACGCATACATTCTCTCTCTCTCTCTCTCTCTCTCTCTCTCTCTCTCTCTCTCTCTCTCTCTCTCTCTCTCTCTCTCTCTCTCTTTCCTCTCTTTCCTACAGACACACACACACACACATGATGTAGATAGAGAAGAGAGAGGGGGTTGGGGGGGGGGGGGGGGGGGGGGGGGGGGTTTCATAATACCTGCGCAGCAGGTTTTTGCCAAGAGATCTGAGCGCGTCGCAGGCGAAAATGGCCGCTTGCGCGCGGATTTCCATTTTTTCCCCCAATTTTTTGCGTCGATATACTCGTGGTAATATCCGTCGATATACCCATGGTAAAGTATACATTGCCACGCGTATTTCCACGTGCATATCGATGGATATTCCGACGCATATATCGACGGGCTGCAAGTACGTCGATAACCGCGTGGAAAGGTACGGCCATCGATATATACTGCGTCGATATCTTGATGTTATGTTGTAGTGCTGAGGCTACTGTATATGGCCCCAAGTTGTCAACCTCCTCAAAATCATCTGGAGTTTACTTTAGCACTTTCTTTGGAATTAGCTCTATCTTTACCCCATAGGTAGCAGCCTCCACTGCAAAAATAGCATGACTAGTTGCCATATCCTCCACTAACTTCCGCATACCTCCTTTTCCAAAGTTAGTTCCTAACGGCGTACCTATCTCCCGCAGATGGATCTTGCCATCCTTAAAAAAACACAAGATCTCTTTTAAGGATCACTAAAGCTATCACAATCCCTTCTGCCATGGTCCGTGCCATCACACCATATGTATCTGTGCACAAATCCTTCTTTGCTTTGGGATTTTTGTCCTGCAGAACAGCAGGTTGTCCTTTTTCTTCAAGCCTTGTTAGCTTTTAACTTCATTTCTTGCATGCCCTTAACAAGCTCATCAAGCATTGAATTATCACCTTTTGGACTTACAGTAGTAGGCTTTGGTGGAATCTTTGACGTGCTAGGAGGAGAGGTAGTACCATTCACCACCATCTTGTCCCTACGACGCTGTCTCTTAGCAAGGAATGAGACTACGTCTTCAACCTCTTTCCACTCAGTCTTTAGACCCTGTTCTGTATTCTTGTCTTCAAGGAGTAGCTCTAGCTTTTCTTGGAGCTCATGACCTACAGCTTGAAGGAACAATTCGGTCTTTTCACTATCGAAAGTAGCCTGCTCTGTTCCTGACAGTTGAGCATAGCGTCACTCAAACTCTCAACAGTTCGGTGATGGAAATTCCTTCTCTTGGCTTTGCAACCCATTCCAAGAAGGTCCTTTTTGTAACCCTTTCAGAGTCCTCCATGAAGTATTCCTCTTTTAGGGCTAATTTGAATTGCTCCCAACCTTCTCCACGCTCCTCCCTGATTCCCCTTACATGGTCTCTAATCTCGGGGACCACAACAAGCTCGAAACTACGAATCATGTCCACCTCTGGAACTCGTTGTAGCTCCATCTCCTTTACATAACCACGAAGAAACTTTGTGACATCATTTGTCCATTTTGTTCACAATAGCTTGAAGGGCTTTGGTTGCTGACACCTCCCTTCTTTCTACAGCCTGTTGTTGTTGCATAAACATGGCGAATGCTTTGAAACATTTGCATTGTGCTTGATCAAAACTCATGCCTTGTTCCTCTTGTTGATCCATAGCTTTAATTATTTGTAAACCTTTCAAAACAAGTATTTGAACCCCCACCCTAGCTGCTTCGCGTCGGGTTCACCAGAAATGTCAGAAAGTGTGTGGTCTAGCAGGGAAGGTGCAGAACCTCTGACTGTGAGAGTTCATGATGAGAGTCACAAACCCTTTGCAAGAAAGCGTTTGTGGAGAATCGCCAACCCTCTTTATAAGGGTGACAGAGAATCTAAGAGCGTTTGTGATAGCAAAGTCACAAACCCTCTTTCCTATCGTGCTTGAAAATTGCTTGTTTTCGTAGTCGAGAGTATGATGAGAGGATCATCAAATCACATTCAATATCACACTTAAAAAGACCATTTGCAAAACATTAATTTTCAACCATGAAACCTCAAATGCTCATACAAGCACAATTTCCCAATCAAAACCAAACCTCTTTCATGGTATCATGTAGCCTCGCCCCCAATTACATAGTCGTAGTATCAAATAGTTGAAAGGAATTCTCAAGCTTCCACCTTCTTGGTGACCATGTTATTGATTTGAAGAGATTTAAGAGCTTCTATATTGAAGCCAAACAAACACCATTTGAGATAAGGGGAAACCCTAATTCACTCCCTCACAAGCTCAGTTTACAAGATTGCAAGAGGCGGGACTGCAACACACATAGATTGGGCAACCATGGAAGCTATTACACAGTAGAGGAAAAAATGATGGTTTTTTTCTCTGCAAAAAGAAGCCTTCTCTCTCTCTCTCCATTCCCCATGAATATTCATCTGATGTGTCAATTTTATTTAGGCCATTTTCCATTTTAGTCCAAAACTAAGCCATTTTTTAGCTCAATTTTTACCCAAAAAAGGTCATTTTCATGCGAAAAATCCAAACGGAGTCAGAAAAATCCCTAATTTGTGGGATCACTTGCATAAGCATAAAAAGCATCATTTTCCATCAATATACCATTTTGGGTCACTTTCGATGCAATTTTGCTACGAACGCCTGTTAGCTGCTATTTTGGCAATTTTTAACCCGCATCATCTTTATAGGCGAGATGATGTGTGCCACCATGAAACGCTTGGAATATATACATTGTAAAACCAAATAAAGCTCTATCAAGTGGAAAAGCATGCAAAATGCGTCACATCCAGGGCCACGACTCCCCGTATAGTATGTACATGATAATGACCGCAGTAGACGCTTCAACAATATCACAATATGTTACATGATTGCTTTTATTTGCATACATCGAAAGTATCAAGAGTGAGGTGAATGTTTTGTTTCACACTATGTACGTGCCATGCATGACAACGTGGGTCTACGTTGGTCATGAATGGGCAATTTACTCCCCACCCCCCTCATTTACACGTTAGCTCCATATTCAAAACGATTGGCTCTACTAAAGGTTTCCTTCCAGGCGGGAATCATGTTCGGCAGGGACCGTGGCCCATGGCATACATGTCTTGGGATTGAGCTATCAGGATTAGCATTGGTAACCCTCCATGATGTCGTATAAGTGAGAGAAGAGTCACTATACGCAATATGCGGGACCTTCTGGTAACTACCTTGGGTTCTCGTTGAGGGCCCGGAAAACCTAAGGTAGGTGGGTATTATTGAGAACTCCCATAATTCAAAATGCTCGCTAGTTGCTTGGATTTTAGAACACGACTAGAGCGCAGATGCATGTCCCTTTGCCACCCTACAAGCATCGGCGAATACCCTCGAAGGTTAACCGTTTGATTTTTTGGGCGTTTTGCACTCCATTTTCACTTGTTTTTTGATGTTTTATAATATCTCTTTACGATCGGTTTTTGAATTAGAGCGTGTGATAGCTCAAAACGAGCGTATCGCTCAGAGAGTTGTGCTGTGCTTTACAGCACAGCGTTTGGTCACCCGAAGCTCCGAAGGTCCTCAAATGGGTTGAATTTTACTTAGGCATGAGGCTAAAATAAGTAATTTCAAAGGGTGACTGAGGCCTGAGCCTGAGCCTGAGTGTGGGCTTGCGCTTGGGCTTAGGAAATGTTCCCGATCTCGTTCCTATATTTTTTTTAAAAATTATTATTTTATTATTTTATTTTATTTTTTGATAAGGTCGTCGCGGCCGTGCTGCGTGCGCGAGCACACACACACCTAACCTACCTATTTGCAACTAACAAAGCTATTGTTACAGTACTACAACAACTAATTAACTAACATATCTACTTATTGTACCTTACAGATCTAACATTATAGATCTCATACCTTAAAGCTAACACCTTATGAACAGAAAACAATACATTGCAACAAAAAACTAACACTTTATTAACAGAAAACGGTACACTATAGCAAAAACAAACTTCACAAATCCTTCTCCACAGCCACACACTTTCTTTTTCTACCTTTCCTACATTTCACATTGCACCACAAAGCAGCATAGAGTGCTATTCGAGCTTAGTGCAGGGCATTTCCCTGGCAATGGTGGAGAGGGAGAATGGGGGAACACACCCAGCACGAACAAAAGGGCCTCTCTATAGCTTAGGGTATTCACAACACCCCTATCCTCTTAGAAAACACCTTCAAACACACAACTCACACTAGCAGACCACCGCCTGCTCGATTTCCAATGCTCACACACTTCCACAAAACCACCACACGATGCACACTTGTTGCCATGGCCTGTCTCCACCCTTACACGCGCACAACAACTCAATCTCACTCCCTCACACAACACACCATCGGTCCGGGGGGGCACACACTTTCACACATCCAGCACCGAGGAGAACCATGAAAGCAGGAGAAATAGAAGGGGGAAGGGGAAACAACAGCAAGGGAGGCAACAACGGCTCGACCACACTCCACAAAACACATGTACAAACTCACCCTGCCATCACCATGGCCATTTACACAAGGAAAATGCAAAGGGCTTTGAAAGGGCTTTGACATGCACACTCCTCTGTCCAAGAGCTCCACTTTGCAGGCTTCCAACGGGCTCCATAAGCCAAGAAAAAACTAAGAAGAAGCCCCTAATTTGATCATTTTTTGACTTTTATAGGGTGGGGGGTTCAATTTGGGAAATTGCCCTCTAATTGGTCCATGTGGCACCTTTTTTTGGTATCTCTTGGGAAGGGGGGCACCGCCTTTTTCCATCTGCTCTCTTTCTCTCTTTTGCTCTTTGGGGGGGGGGGGGGGCATTAGCGACGTCGCTATTGCCCCCTAGGCTCTTCATTTTTTATTTTTTATCTTTTACCCTATGGCCTCAACCTTGCACTGCCCTTTATGCTTTGACTTTGACTTATCCTCTCTAACCCTCAACCTTGCACTGCCCTTTATGCTTTGACTTTGACTTATCCTCTCTAACCGACTCCTCTTTTGCCACTTTAGTCCAGCCTTACCTTGCCCTTGCTTTATTCACTTGGCCCTCCTTCAACTTTTGCTTGCCCGGATTCCCTTTGCCTTGGTTTGTCCTTTTTACTTTCCCCGGATGGTCTTTCCTCTCTCTCTATACTCAACCCTTGCGGGACCTTCCTCTTAATCGAGAGGGGGAGGCAATAGCGGTGTCGCTATTGCCCCTTCTCTCCTGCTTTAAAATATTGGGGCCGCGGGACCACCCCTAAGTCGAGCGTGACACGTCATCATAGTTAGCTGTCCACTGGCGGGCGCCCCACCGCGTCGATGCCCTGCTCCCTCAACCGCCACCAAAACCGCCGGCATTTCGCCCAGCGCTGCGCCCCTGGCACCGCCTGCGCCTTGCGCCATAACCACCAGACCACGGAGCTCCAAAGGGGCTCACCTCCATGCCTTTGAATGGGCCAATGCCTTAGCTTAAGTACCCCACCATCGGATGACTGCAGAGCGCATGTGGGTTTAAGTGGGACACGTGGCATCTTCTCATCAGCTCCACCCAATGGACTTGGAAGGTTTGCTTGAACACAATGAAAATTTGATTTTTATCATCTCCCTTCACACCCTGACCATTCTCTGCTCAAAAACCCACTGCTCCGGTCATCAAATCCCACCAAAAGTCTGCATTCCAGGCTTCCATACCTCACCCCGGCTTGGCATTTCGACCACACTGCGTCATCCAACATGGACTCCAAAACGAAAAAAAATCATTTATAGCTGCACCTCCATTGTCCACTGCCAACTTCGACTGGCCATTTCTCCGCGCTCCGACATCGGAATGGCACGCCGTCTCTTCCCGCATGTCCCATATGCTGCATACCAACTCTGCAAACCCTGGCGATGCCCAAAAAATCACCGCAGGCACATTTTCCAGTGCGGCCAAACCGCCCCAGATCCGGCCCCCGTCCAAACTTTGACAGCTAATATCTTGCTCACCGTAGCTTCCATCTGCGATCCGAGAAGACCGGCATGCTCCATAACTTGAGCACTACACATGTATACACTGACATCAGCCCGGGCTTGTTACGAGCCTGGGCACCCTCCTGTTGTAGTGGTTAGCTGCAATTGGGATAGCTGGGCATAATGGTTAATTATGTGCTGTCTATTTATTTTACTAATTGAGTTGACGATGATTTTGTAGAGTGGAATGCGGGGAGTTGATGAAGTGGCGACGGCAATTACTCTTGGCCATTTTATATTTGCACAGTATCTTAGAACATCGTTTCAATAAGCCACTATGGCTCTGTAAATAGTTGTAGTGGGAACTCCCCTTATGGGTCATGCAAGAACTAATGAGCTTCACTCATTTACAAAAGTGAAGTGGTTGTAAAAGAGGGGCCTCAATTTTTGGCACCTCAAACTCAAAAATAATATATTAAATACCAACTCCACAAGAGAGGTTCCGTGGAGTTTGGGGCTAGATTTAGGCCTTTCTCTTGCAGGTTCTCTTCTCTACTCTCTTATGCTATGGTTATTTGCTGTGTACTCTCTAATCTAGTCTCCATCTCTTACACATCTCTTACACTCTCTTACAATCATATCTATGTCAATTTTATATTTACTGTGTGTGTGTGTCTCATAGTCTAGGTGTGAGTGTGTGTGCTTGGAAATTGGAAGAAGAGGGGGAGATCGACCGCTTAAACTATTCAACACAAGCTTCCAAGCAATCACCATCAACCTATCCACAACACCACTCACACTGCCACGGGTAAGTCTCCATTTGAAATTGTCTATGGTCACTCACTTCCTACTCCTGCCTCACGCCTTTTTAATGTTGTGCCTGCCGCTGATGATTTCACTACTGACTTTCATGCTATTTATGCAAGTGTGCATTCTGCCATTAAACACTCACAAGAACTTTACACCAAGCATGCTAACAAGCACCGCAAAGCACACCAATTCAAAGAAGGTGATCATGTATTACTTCGCATCGAAAAACGAAGGATCAAAAGTGTCGATACTAATGTCTTTGTTAAGCTTGCTCCTCGTTTTTATGGACCCTTCAAAATTTCAGCTGTCATTAATGATGTTTCTTTCCGTTTAGAACTACCTGTACATTGGCACATTCACAATGCCTTTCACATTAGTCTTTTACACCCATTCCGAGGACCCCTACCTACACACCACATTTATGAAGACCGACCTTCACTTGTAGACCAAGAAGAGCAACTCATCCCTAATAAAATAGTTGACCATGAAACCACCACTACACGCACTGGAATGGTTTATAACCGTTACCTTTTGACTTTCAAAGGACACCCTAGAGAGGATGCCATATGGATGCCTGAAAAGTTTTTTCGCAACTTTCCCGATCTTCTCCACACTTTCCATCACTCACGGTCCAGTTGATTTCTCTATTGAGCAACTGAGGACAGTTGCTATCCCTGGTGGGAGGGATGTTACGAGACTGGGCACCCTCCTGTTGTAGTGGTTAGCTACAATTGGGATAGCTGGGCGTAATGGTTAATTATGTGTTGTCTATTTATTTTACTAATTGAGTTGATGATGATTTTGTAGAGTGGAATGCGGGGAGTTGATGAAGAGGCGACGGCAATTACTCTTGGCCATTTTATATTTGCACAGTATCTTAGAACATCGTTTCAATAAGCCACTATGGCTCTGTAAATAGTTGTAGTGGGAACTCCCCTTATGGGTCATGCAAGAACTAATGAGCTTCACTCATTTACAAAAGTGAAGTGATTGTAAAAGAAGGGCCTCAATTTTTGGCACCTCAAACTCAAAAATAATATATTAAATACCAACTCCACAAGAGAGGTGCCGTGGAGTTTGGGGCTAGATTTAGGCCTTTCTCTTGCAGATTCTCTTCTCTACTCTCTTATGCTATGGTTATTTGCTGTGTACTCTCTAATCTAGTCTCCATCTCTTACACATCTCTTACACTCTCTTACAATCATGTCTATGTCAATTTTATGTTTACTGTGTGTGTGTGTCTCATAGTCTAGGTGTGAGTGTGTGTGCTTGGAAATTGGAAGAAGAGGTGGACAGGTTGATGGTGATTGCTTGGAAGCTTGTGTTGAATAGTTTAAGCGGTCGATCTCCCCCTCTTCTCCCAACAGGGCCTCCTGTCCCCAGCTGCCCTTCCCGTCGGGGATCTGCAACACACTCTTTCTTTAAACTGCAATATCTTGAGCACCAAGGCTCCACTTGATGAGCCGTCTAGACCGGCTTCTAGAGAACACTGATCACTACACTATAGCACAAAAAACCGACATCTCGGGCACAAAAGTCTACCAACCTCCTTGGCTCTTTGCAGCACGCCTTTGGCCTAAAAAACCGCTTGGAGCATACACCTCCGCTATCCTTGGGCTGCCTAGGGCTTTGGTACCTGCACTAGCCTTCTGCACTGCACTCTGCTGCTGCCCTTGCCTAGCATAGACCACTTCCTAGCTTGGACCAACTTTAGCTGCACCAACGGTGCCAAAAATGTGCGCATCGATTGCACGTGTCAAAGCAAGGGACTTGCCGTACATTGTGTGCGAGCCACATATGGCTGCAAGCACACAACCAGACTAATCTAGCAAGCTCAAGAGAGCAAGGGTATGTCACTCACCGCCCTACGCTCGCCTTCGTGGAGGATTCCTCGCCACAAAGAAGACCGCCTCGCCGTCATCGTACCGTCACAATGCTCGATCGCATCGCACACACACTCTCTCTGTCCTCTCTCTCTCTCTCTCTCTCTCTCTCTCTCTCTCTCTCTCTCTCTCTCTCTCTCTCTCTCTCTCTCTCTCTCTCTCACACACACACACACACACACACACACACACACAAGGAATGAAGAAGAAGATGGAGATGGAGCAAGAGCACTCTTCAATTGCACAAATGAGAGAATGAGACATTTTAGGTTTAAATTAACTTTTATATGGGCTCATTCGTTCACATTTGGGAACCCACACTTAGTCAATCCTTATATGTTCCAGGTTTAGAGTGCGCCTCTCATCGGCAATCACTCTTACCCTTTTCCTATTGGATCGACAAGCCCGATCCTTGACTCAATTAAATAATGATAAGGCATCCGTTGATGGTGATAGGGTGTCCGTAAGGGTTAACAAAGGTCCGGTGAGATTGGCCCATCGGTACAGGTCTCTAGCCTAGCCTGCCGGGCCCGGCGAGCTACAAGGAAGCCCAAATGGCCCCAAGGGTATCTATAAATAGGGCACCTAGGGGGCCCATATTCTTCACAATTCCCATGCTTTGCACCTCTGACTTGCCCAAGTATCCAACCAGAGAATTTCCAGAATTTTCAGAGCCCTCACAAGGAAGACAAAACATTACGGTATAAATTTTAGCTTAATTTCATAACCTCTTTAACTACTTTGTTTTTAAGTTGGTATACCTTTTTTATAATAATGTTTTTGGTAGTTTTAAAAGTATGAAAATCTTGCTTTTCACACCAGCTACAACATGTCAACTGTGTTCACTTCAGCATTGTCTCTATTTTGGACCGAAAGTGTCATTGTTAAACATGGTTGGTTACGTTTAATAGACTGCTTTCTATGTTTTATGATTGATATACGTGCTGATAGGCTAGTTCGGTGTTTCTTTTGGCATCAGTCCTGCTATTGGGCTGGAGGTGTCGTTAGATTCATTGAATGATTCCCTTGCTTTTAGGCTAGTTTGATGTTTCTTTCGGCATCAATACTACTACAGGGCTGGAGGTGTCATTAGATTCATTGAATGATGCCCTTGCTTTTCGGCTAGTTTGGTGTTTCTTTCGGTATCAGCTCTACCATTGGGTTGGAGGTGTCGTCAATTTCATCAAATGATGCCCCGCTTTTTAGGCTTAGTTTGGTGTTGCTATCCGCATCAACCCTAATATTGGGTTGGAGGTGTTGTTATTTCCATTGAATGATGCCCTGTTTTGTTGGGTTAGTTCAGTGGTGGTCTCAGCATCAACCCTACTACTGGGTTGGAGGTGTCATCACTCTCATTGAATGAGTGCCTACTCTTTAAGCTAGTGTTGTCATTAGTTTCAATGCATGAAGTATATATTTGTTATAAAATTTAAAGTTATGTTGTCTTTAAAAATCATGAAATATGTGATGATTGTAGACTACATGGATCCTGTGGAAATGAAGGAGTTAAAAACCAAGATCAGAACTCTATTGGTCACGGGTATATGTGCCCTAACCACGGAGGAGATCACCTCTATGTTGGATATTGAGACGCGCAAAGATCGTTTCTTTGATACCATAATTGAAGCAGTTCAAACACACTTCTTAGTTGTAGATGCAAAGGCTATCCGTAGGCTAATACATAGTATTGTGGGCAATATGGCACAATGCTTAAGAGACTTGGGTGTTGATGCACCAACGGATGCGGATCTAGCCAAGCTACAACATTGGACTAATATATGGCATGTAGAGAGCTCAAAGTCGCAAAGAGTGCGCAATATTGATGCTCAAGATGTCCATAGCCACAAAGCTATATCCATCTTTTATGTAGCAACTTCCTCTCAAGATTCAATTGTAGGAAGATCAGATACAAAAAAGGTGGGTAGTTGGGAACAATATGGGTGGTGTAATGTAAGAAGCATGACCCACTGGATTTCCCCAAGCCATAATACATTGGCGTTGTAGAAAAGCTTCATTCACTTGGGAGTCAATTGAAGCATCATGTAGCAAGTGTAATGCATCCCATCTCCAAACCACTTCTTTATGTCTTGCATCCATCCCGTGCTCAAGATCTTGCTTTTATGCGTCTTTTGAACTTTTTTGCTTGCTTCCCATGCAATTGTAGAAAGTCTATGTGAGGGGTTTTGACGCATCTTTATCATGTACTCCACAAACCTTTCCATGCCCATAACCTCAATTGGAAGATATCACGACTCAAGAAGTAGGAGCATATATGGTGTTTGTGTCTTAACTTGGAGAAATTTTGTAAAAAAATGCTTTTGAACATTCTCAAACTCTTTCCAGGTAGACTTTGAGATGCTCCCGCCCCACACTTCAACTCCATAAAGAAGAACTAGTGCCACGAATGCGTCAAAAAGGTACTTCTTGAGAACCCAACACTTGATATTTCCTGCACATTACCATAGTGGGACTTCACTTTGCAGACGATCAAACTATGCAACGGATCTTGAGACTTGGATTATTTTGGCCAACCATGAGGAGTGATGTTCACTCATTTGTAAAAAAATTGTCTTCAATGCCAAAAACAAGCACCCATACCTCATGTGACATTGTTCCAAATATCACTCGTTCCTAAGTGGAGTAACTATCTATTTACTTCCTTATCAAGCAGAACATTTAGGGAGGATATGAGTAAACATTGCCAAAGATCAATTGAAACTGAAGCAAGAGGTTATGCTCTTATTGCAAACCAATTGTATCGAAGAGGAAAGGATCAACATTTGCGTCTTTGTGCAAAATATATTCCCACTCTAGAACAAGCACATGCTGGATTAGTTGGAGGTCACATTTCTAGTGATACCACCGCTAGAGCAATTTTAATGGAAGGCATATGGTGGCCCATGCTTTTTGCAGATGCCAAAGAATATGTTAGAAGGTGTGATGCATGTCAACGAGCAAAAATGCCAACCCGGGTAGATAGCATATCTTTAAGACCAATGATGGGAGCTAGAAATTTTGCAAAATGGAGCATAAATTTTGTCGGGCCAATACAACCATCTATTTATAGAACTCAAGCTCAATATATCATTGTAGCAACAATGGACTATTGGACCAAGTGGGCAGAGGCTAAGGCAACCAAAAAGTATGATGCTAGAACCACAGCCGCAGTCTTGTATGAGAATGTATTCACAAGATATGGGCTTCCAATAGAAATAGTCAGTGATAGAGAACTCATTTCCTCAATGAGGTAATTGAATATCTGCTGAATGAATTTATAGTCATTCATAACAAATCTACTCCCTATCATCCACAAGCAAATGGACAAGCTGAGCACACGAATAAAATTCTTAGCTCGATATTGACTAAAGTGGTTAGTTCAAGATGAACTGATTGGGAAATGAATCTACATGCCGCTCTATGGGCTTATAGAGTTTCATTCAAGACAGCTTTAAATGCTACACCCTTCAACCTTGTTTATGGTCTTGAGGTCATACTACCGATAGAATTTCTATTGTCGACACTAAGGGTAGCTAAGGATCTTGAGTGGACCGGACATGAACTATCAGAGAGGCTCAAAGATTTAGAAAATCTTGATGAGCAAAGGCTAATAGATGTAGCTCACATCTATGCACACAAAAACAAAAAAAAACAAAAACAAAAACAAAAGAAGTTTTTTGATTCCCATCTAGTCACAAAAATCTTCAAAAAGGGGACCTATTTTTAATCTATTCCCTTAAGTAACACATTCCCAAGTTCAAAAAAAAGAAAAACGGACCGTTTATTATTGAATATGTTTCCCCAAGTGGAGCAGTTAAGTTGTCCACTCTAGATGGTGAACCAATGGCTAACTGGATTAATGGATGCCGCTTAAAGAAGTACAATTTGCCACTAAAACCAATGATTTGCTAGAGAAGATGCATGCAGCAAAGCAGAGAAAGATGAAACGACAGCAAGTTATTGATGAAGCCCAAGAGGAAGCCCAATTTCGAGGTACTCAAGAGGGGAGATGCTTTCAAAAATCAACAAACGCATATTCCCATCAACACTTTGGAACTAGATGAAAGACTATGGGAATTGAAGAATGATGTAGTGTCAACGGATGATGAATGGTTAGATGGAATGGACCTTCTCATCAAAGTACAGTTGAACAATCATAGCACAAATGCACTATTAGATACCGGAGCTCGAATGAATGCAATCAGTTATTCCACTTACAAGAATGCTACGAATCAGTCTTTAGCATCAAGAATATCTTCTATCAAAGGATGCAACAAAACCCAACACTGGTATTGGGAGTAGTCAACTTGAATGTGATAGTAAATGGATGCTCATGCCCTCATCAATTTGTATGCATACCAGATGAACACATGAATGAAATAATATTTCTTGGAATCTCATGGATGCGAACGTACAAGGCAGTACCAGATTGGGACACCAATCAACTCAAGCTATCACCTAAAGAAGAAAAAACATCGTTCCAATTTCACCAAGCAAAGAGGAATGGAAAAGAGGTTATCCACAAAGGAAATCAGGGAGTAAGAAATCTTCTTCATCATCTAGACAAGCAAATGCTACACGTAGCATGCAAGGAGTCAGGAAAATATGGGTATCCAAAGCACAACTCAAGGACAAACCGTCTCAAATTTGGGTGCCTAAAAACTCATCTACCATACCAAAGAAAGTTTCACATCTAACGACTCAGAGAAGAACATCTTCAAGAAGGGAACCTAAAACAAGATTTTTTTGGAGGAAAAAGGAGCATTTATCTTCTCCACAAACTGTAAAGCCGATGAAGAAGTGGAAAGTTAAGTCACAAAACACTCAACCACAACAGTTCATCAATAAAAAACCAAGATACCAGTGGCGAGCTAAAGCTCAGCAATCGTCATCATTGATACTGACAGCTCAAGAAATCAGTGTGCCAAAGCATCTTGACGGTACAATCAGGCAAAGAGCACATAGACTACAGAATCTGCTATTTAGAAAATATCAACAAAAACCATCAACCATTGAAACCTTGAGTCAATTACTGAAGACCCAACTCTTGCACATCATACTGGTTTGAATTGCATTGATCTTCAAAGCATGGTAGAGCCAATGTTAATCCTTGCGGACACCCTATCATCTTCGACGGACGCCTTATCCTTAATTGATTGAGTCATGGACCGGGCTTGTCGGTCCAATAGAAAATGGGTAAGAATGATTGCGGATGAGAGGTGCACTCTAACTGGAACATTCAAGGGTTAGTTGGCGAGCTCATATAAAAGTCACCTAAACCTAAAAATCACTCATTCTATTATTTGTGCAATTGAAGAGTGCTCTTGCTCCATCTCTATCTTCTTCTTATATCCTTGTGTGTGTGTGTGTGTGTGTGTGTGTGTGTGTGTGTGTGTGTATGTGTGAGAGAGAGAGAGAGCATTGCGACGGCACAGTGGTAGCGAGGCGGTTGAGCGTGGCACAACGGTAGCTCCCTCTTCTTCGCGGCAAGGAATCCTCCATGAAGGCGAGCGTAGGGTGGCTCGCACACAGTGTACGACAAGTCTCTTTTTTTGACACGTTCAATAGATGCACACAATTTTGGCTCCTTACAGACACCCTATCACCTTCAATGGATGTCTTATCCTTAATTGATTGAGTCATGGACCGTGCTTGTCATTCCAAAAGGAAAAGGGTAAGAGTGATCGCCGATGAGAGGCGCACTCTAACTAGAACATTCAAGGGTTAGCTGGCTAAGCATGGGCGCCCAAGTGTGAATGAGGCGAGCTCATATAAGAGTCACCTAAACCTAAAAATCACTCAATTCTATCATCTGTGCAATTGAAGAGTTCTCTTGCTCCATCTCCATCTTCTTGTGTGTGTGTGTGTGTGTGTGTGTGTGTGTGTGTGTGTGTGTGTGTGTGTGTGTGTGTGTGAGAGAGAGAGAGAGAGAGAGGAGAGAGAGAGAGAGAGGAGAGAGAGAGAGAGAGAGAGAGAGAGAGAGTGATCGAGCATTGCGATGGCATGGCGGCAGCAAGGCGCTTGATTGCCACCCCCAGTGCTAGGACCACAACCCCCTCATCCAAGAGTTACACCTATGAATCAAGTGGGTTGTGAGCCATCTAGTACTTATTTGGATTGTGACGAGGACATAGATTCTCTTGAGGAGTGCCCCAAGTACTACATGGAGGACCATTGGGGATAAATCAAACCCGTATATCAAGCTACTGCTCTAGCAGCAAGAGGCCAAAATATCAATAGTTTTACTAGGAGACCACCTCTTCAGTGCTACAAATGTGGTGGACCACATCGAGTAGCTGAGTGTCTATTAGAATGCAAAAGAATGCTATACTAATGCAAAAAAGTCAAGGGGGTGCATTGTGAATGCCAATACTCACTTGTAATCGTTGTGGCATAGATCATTTGATCGCACAATGTGTAAAGAATAAGGATGCAAGAGAGCTACACAAGACAAGCACAAAGCACACAGAGATGGAAAGCTTCTTCTTCTTCTACACAGAAAAGAGAGTACAAAATGACTAAGTGCTAAAGCTGAAAAGTAGCACATATGTACATGCGGTCACTAAGTGTGAACTCGCTAGAAGCGTACTAGGCTGGACTATAAGTGTAGTCCAGCTGTAGAATCACTGGCAGAGATCCTCCGTGTCGGTCACCTAACGCGCCAGTGAGTAAATGCCGTAAGCGGCCAAGACCCGTAGTGGATGCCAGCTCAAGGTGTAGAGCTCGACATCTCAACACAATGTCCTAACAATCCAAATACTCCAAATATCACACCACTGAACTTAATAGATATTATCAATGGGACACCACAAACTACAAACATAGCACCAGTAAATGCACTCACACGGTCGATGCTCCAAAAGAAAAATTACATCCTCGAAGAGAGAGATGCTGCATCCATTGGCCGAGCGAAGAAGAAGAAAACACAAAGAAAGATATCCCTTAGTGCTTCTAGCTCAAAACCTAGTTCAAAGACTAACATAGGGACAAGAGAGGATCCTGTGTATATGAATGAATATGAGGATGACTCGGATTCGATAGAGACCACGGAGACCAAAATTGTTACTATAAAGGAAAAAGCCAGTGAGGAGAATCATGGGAGGGAATCAAGCGGAAACATTGCTAGGGAAAGCGTGAGGGAATTGCAATGGTCAGAAAAAGAGTATTCAAAGTTAATCCACCCAGTTGCAAACCCCAAGATAATCCACAAGGGATGAAAACTGAGAAATCCAAGAAAAAGATCGGAACCTATCCAAACCCAGTAGCGGAAATTGAACGAGTCCAACAATTGAGGGGTTTGGTGGAAGAGACTCAACGAGAGCTAGAGCCTGAACCCAAGCATATCAAGATGTCGGACACAGTGTTTCTCACACAAGCTCAACCTCACAAGAACCATAGTCCGTTAGCCATACCGTTATCATTCGGGAAGAGAGTGAGTTTAGAACTTAGGACATCTGAAAGTGGACATACACCTTTTCTACTGGAAAGAATGTTTGGTGAGGAAATGCCCGACCCCCTTGAGGAAGTGGAGATTCCATCTTCACCATTCTCTTGTCAGGGTCCTACGTCCCACAAGATGCCATTGAATGTTGCCAAGATGATGGATTTCATGTCCTCAGAGATCCACACCACTAGCATATCTAAGTTATACGGAGATCCAGAGTTATTCGTAGCACTTCGATCGCTTCTCAATGTGGAGAATTACAGGCTGGGTTACTACAATTTTCACATATGAACAGGCCTAACTCGGTAATGAATGATGAGGAACATTTAGCATCACCACCTGACCTGGAGGGACATGAATCTGTAGTTGAAATACCAGCCCGGGGGATTCACTATTAGTAATAGGGGGATGTCACCTGCGTGCATCCAAATTAGAGAAACCCCCTATGTACGATATCTTGCATGCTAGCCTACCCCCTACATATAGACAAGATATGGACATTATCGCAATGAGACATCCCCCCTCGAACGGATTTCATACGGAATGTAATGACCCACTATTTTATGCATACTAGTAACAAAACAATTTTAGAAGCACATGCTTTTGCAAAAATATATGTTAAATTGCAAATGAACGGAAGTGTAGATTGTAGTGTGTTTTCATTTGAGAGAAAAAACCACTATGAAAAGAAACAAATATAATGAATACCACATTAAAATAAACCAATCGATTCAATGGAATTTGTCAAAAAACGGACAACATTTCCCCTATAAACTGATACAAATCTCAATCTCGAAACAAACGATACTAGCCACCTACTCAGTAGGCTTCCCACATGGGAATTAAGGCACAGATGAAATGGATTGTTCTCTAAATAACAAATAATGGCATGCTCATAAACAACCATAGAAAACTTCATTTATCAAATCAAAACACATTACTAAACAACCCATTAAAAGATTAAACTTTTTAAATAGAAACATTGCGCTTGAGAACACTTTTTGCATCAACCTTAAATGATAGATCTTATGTCTACTATCAATTATCAATTATTGAATAAACCATGATACATATCTTATACATAAGTATTTTTATACAAGTACTCCTATCTAGGTCTTGAGCAAAATACTAAGTCACATATGCTTCAAAGTGTAGTCATCCCTTATCTTTACCACTTGTATCTAGCAGACAAGGCGGTGGCACTGTTATTGGGAGCAAGGGGCAATCAGATGTGATGTGGTAATGAAGGGCATGTCAATTGGTTGTGTGGAATGAGAGTGGCATGGATGGGTGGCAATATGCTAACGTAATCTAGCATTGAGGCAAGCCATCAATCATGGAAACAAGTTGTGGACATAATGGAGGCATGCATGGCCATTGTGTCCACAGCAGGCAAGGTGGTTGTATATGGAAGCCTTGGACCCTTGCTAGAAAAAAAGGCAAGATAGAGGATGCACGTCCTAATAGATGATGCAAAGGGTGCCAATGCAACCGCAGGAGAGGCAAAGGATTTGCCCACCGCACGGACCAGAGGCAAAGGATTTGCCCACCTACCATAATGGAAGACCCACATAACTAGCAGGAAGAACAAAAGCCAACAAACAAAGTACAAAGAGCACCCCTACACCCCAAGTTCCAACATACATTTAATTTCATTTCATCTTCTGTGTGTGTGTGTGTGTGTGTGTGTGTGTGTGTGCGAGCGCGCCCACCTCCACCTTTTATTAAATGCTTCATTCCACATGTTTGCCGCTTAGTCTCTGCATTCGCGTCCAAACAGTCATAACAGACATCACCTACATTAACATCAAGGCCAAGCACATGAGCTGAGTTCCAAACGGCCAGAAGGATCGTAGAAGAAGCACTAGTAAGAATTTGGAGCCATACCAGATGTGCATCAACTGGAGGTGGAAATTCTTTTTTAGGTTTTGCTTGAGTGTCCTTTCTTGTTTTTCTCGATGTTTTTGACA
Source organism: Adiantum capillus-veneris (assembly GCF_014529385.1). Lineage (NCBI taxonomy): Eukaryota > Viridiplantae > Streptophyta > Polypodiopsida > Polypodiales > Pteridaceae > Adiantum > Adiantum capillus-veneris. Next base: position 45,549,116 of record NC_140931.1, read on the forward strand.
TTTCTAAATTTTTGTTTGAAGGATATCTTCCACTGATTTTGTCCTTGACACAATCATGTGCATCTATATGCATCAGGAATTGTGTTCTACTGGGAACTGATGGCATAGGTCTAGCTTTCAAATTTCTAGTGTCTCTTTTTTGTCTATACCATTCCTGTCTTCTCGGTTTTTGGTTAGGAAAGTCAAAAGACTTTTCCAGCCCTCCTTTCATGAGTAGCTTAGCTCCAACATGTTTTTTTTTCCGACCCCGAATCATCTGAGGTAGCTGAGTGTTCTTCTAACTCATCTGTTGCATCATAGTAGAGTTCTGAAAAAACTTGTTGAGCTATTGTCAGTTTCTGTGTTAATCCAACTGAAAATCATATTATGATATCCATACGGTTTTCCATCCATCATCCTTACATGTTCCCGAGCTGCACTACTGTTAAACTTCGCACGTACATCTGGATGTAGTGGAAGAAGAGCCACATGTGAATGTGCCTCATCAGCTAGTTGTTGCTGCCACCACTCCTCCCATGAACAATAGCGATGATTTCCTCCCCCTTCACAAAACCCGAACCATTAGTGTAGACGGCTGAGACAGTTTCACTAAGTGGGAACGTTCTCTTAGGAGACGGGCAGTGAATTGTCAAGTAATTACTACGGTAATTACCATGGTAAATCCAAGGTATATAAATAGGGTCCATTACATTGTAATCGGGTTGGCATTTGGGTTAGCACAATCTGAGCATAGTCGGATTAGCATTTTGGAGGCATTTGTACTTGAGTTGTCAATCATTGGCAGTTGTTGTTGGGCTATACTCTAACTGTAAATCACATCATACTTATTGTAATCTTTCATCTGTAATTCCAATCACGGCAGATATTCCAGTTACACTTACTCTGTATTCATTACTCTGAATCTAAATCTGAATATTATTCTCAGTACGTAGTCTGGTTCTCATTCCAGTAGATAAATTCCTGTTCAGTTTCTGATTCTCTGTCCAGTCGATTGTCTAAACTAATACATCATCAGTAGCCGAAATCTTCTAACACTAGAATTAACTATCTCAAGATATCGGCTCCAATTCTAATTAGCAAGGCAACATCACGATTCACCATGAAGAACGTCACAATTCACCATGAAGATCAAACTTTGAATTAGCTAATAATTACATGTTCATTCTCGTGACCTGATTTTGCCACCCATAATTGTTTTTGTCATCCCTTAAGCACACAGCCGTGTGCCCTGCATATGCACTGCTAAATTAGTGAAGAGAACAGGACCATCAATTTTGAATTTTTCAACCAATGATATTCATTCAGGTGATTTCCTAGGCTTACTGTACGAGTACAGGAATGGGACGGTGTTCACAAAAGGATCTGACAGAGAGCTTTGCTGATGGTGCTGGTCATCGCCGCATAATTCAGGTTTGGTCACACCTCTATAAAGTCTTATCAAAGTAAAGCAAATGTGGTTTGAATGTGTGCTTGGGACAGTGCATGCACTGTGGTCGCCGTTACTGTGTGCATGCACTGTGGCCGTCGTTACTCTGCGCGGAAGCTTCCTTCCAGTTTCCTAGGGCTAGCCCAATAGAGGGGTCACAGTCACATGGCTTCTTGCACTCAATTGCTTTGCAAGAGCCATCTGCTGCCCAATCAAATCTCTTGGGCAAAAATACCACAGAATTTGTTGAAGGACCGTCTAAGAACGATGCAAATTCCACCAAAAACAATGAACTGAGGGGTGTCTTTTAAAATTTTCTTTTTGCCTCCCAAGCAGCGTTTCCTGCAGTCCCTGCGGTGGTCTAAATGTATCCACTATGGGATGTGTTGCCTTTGTTTTCAAACACAGTCTGGGGAGAAAGCTCCAGCATTGTGTTTTTAGAGAAGCACATGGGTGGCTCTGTCAAAAATTAGGGGGGCGCTAGGGAGGCTTTGAAACTTTGGATAAGTGGGTGACACCAATAGCTGTAAGTAATCTCTAATGGTTCATTTGCAGATGCAGCGACCTCCACCTTTGTTAGAAAAAACACAACAAAGCACCAGTACCCCCTTGCATACAGAGCTAGTGGTGGAATTTACTTTTGATCTTCTCTTGCTCCCTTTGCCATTGTTTTTGAAGTCGTTCACGCTTGGCCTGCTCTTTTGCTTCGTGCTCCCTAAAGTATTTTCCTCCAGTTTCACAGACAGTAATCCACTCTCAAATTCATGTAGACAGGCCGTTGATTTAGGGTAGATGATGGACCGTCATTGGCGGTGCGGGGCGGGGCTGGGTTGTAGATTCAGATGTGGGGCAGGGCGGGCGACGAGGGGAAACAAGGAGATCGAAGAGGACGCAGCCTGTGCAGAGTTACAAGCTAGGGCAGAGTTACGAGCTAGACGAGAGAGAGAGGAGAGAGAGAGAGAGAGAGACTGGTTACTTGAGCCATGTAGAGTTCTAGGGTCTACAGAGTGCGTCGTTGCTTGCACGTTGTTGACCATGGTGTCATTGCTTGCGTCGTTGTAAATGGTATGGGCATGCCTCCGCCATATTTGGGCAAGAAAAACCCCCCATCCAAAAGCATACTCAAAATGGCGTCGAGCTGGTTGCCAACAAAGACATGGCCTTTAGCTCCATTTGGCAATGTGTATGCAGTGTTGCTGCCATTTCCTAGTCTCAGCACATAGCTCACAAGGGACGAGTGTGAGGACCTTAGTTAGGGGATATGTAAGAGGAAATCCTTCAACTATTTAATACATAAGTCAATGTAAGGTTTCCAATTTCTGAAACCTAATATGATTATTGAAAAAGCAAGGTAGAATTGTCCGACCATGGCAAATATTGGTATTTTTGGAATCTTAAGCACAGCAAAACCCGGGCTAGAAATTTTCAGCATTGAATTTCGATAAAAACTGGCATAGTTATGACCCCTGGAAGTTTACACTGTGAATTGAGTAAAATAGGTAAAATTGAAGGGTTGCAGTAATCATTTAAGCATAGACTTTATTAAAGTCCTCCTAGATATTTACAAGATATTTACCAATTAAGCAAAAATAGGTCAAAGTATAGCAGAATTGATATTTTAAACGCTGGCAGGTAATGGGAGGGTCATCACTGACCTGCCAGGACTCATTTAGCAGCAGGGGGCGTTTTCTGACTTGCTGGGGGCTGCTTGAACTTCAAGCAACTGCCTTTTTCAGCCGGTGAGAGCTTATGAGTGCCAGAAAACTATAAATAGGACCCCTAGCTTCACATTTTACGGAGACTCGGAGCCTTGACACACTCTCTCTCCTCTAGAGAGACCGCTATGCAGAAATCATTAGAGATTAATCTCTAATTGATTAACCTAAATGGTAATTAGTTTAATCTTTCTTAATTAGCAAGGTTAGATTAAGCTATTTTGTTAATAAATCAAAGATTAGGCCTATGTATGCTCCTCAAATCTCTCTTAATTAAGTAATCTCTGCTGATTATTATAATTAAGCTTAGTAATACTAAGCTAATTAATTATCCTATCATATTAGGACTGAAATTAGCCAAATTAACCATGAATTAATGGTATATTAATTTAAGCTTAGATTAAGTTGAGGTAATTATCAGAGTTGAACTAGACAGTCATTAAGCTAGGAAAATTATCAATAATTTTTTGAGAAGTTTTCCTAATTAATTAGGCATAATTACTCTATTTTTTCAAACAATTTTAATAGGTGAAACTAGTAAATGAATTTCAAATGATGTGATATAATTTATCAGTTGTTAAATTAGGTGGTTAAGAACTCATGATAATTAGGAGAAGCTCAGAAAATTAATTAGCTAGTTAATTTAGCAGAATTACCTCTGTTTTTTGAGTAGTTTAAATAGGGGAAATTAGTAAATGGATTTCAAATGTTGTGATATATTTTATCAGTGGTTAATTAAGTTCTCAAAAAATCGTGATAATTAGGAAATAGAAGAAAATATCATTAGCTAATTAATTTAGAAGAATTACTCTGATTTTTGAGTAATTTAAAAAGGGGAGGTAATTTATGGAATGGATTTTCAAATTTTTGATAATTTATTTGTGCGTTAATTTTTAGATGATCAAAAACGTGATAATTAAGGAGAAGCTCACAAATGAATTAGTTAATTTAATTAGAGAATTACTGTTTTTTGAGTAATTGAATATAGGGGAGGAAATTAGTAAATGGGAGTTAAAATGTTGTGATAATATTTTATCAGTGGTTAAGTAGGGGTGTTAAAACGTGTGATAATTAGTAGAAGCTCAGAGAATTAATATGATCTTATTTGAGGGAATTACTCTGTTTTTGAGTTAATAATAGGGAAATTAGTAAATGGATTTCAAATGTTGTGTATAATTATCAGGTGTTAATAAGGTGCTCAAAGACCCGTGATAATTAGGAGAATCTCACAAAATCAATCTAGCTAATTAATGTAGAAGAATTACTCTATTTTTTGAGTAATTTAAATAGGGGAAATTAGTAAATGGAATTCAAATGTTTTGATATATTTTTCAGTGGTTAATTAGGTGTTCAAAAACTCATGATAATTAGGAGAATCTTAGAAAATTAATTTAACTAATTAATTCAGCAGAATTACTCTGTTTTTTGAGTAATTTAAATAAGGGAAATTAGTAAATGGATTTCAAATGTTGTGATATATTTATTAGTGGTTTAATTAAGTGCTCAAGAACCCGTGATAATTAGGAGAAGCTCAGAAAATCAATCTAGCTAATTAATTTAGCAAAATTACTGTGTTTTTTGAGTAATTTAAATAGGAGAAATTAGTAAATTGAATTCAAATGCTGTGATATATTTATCAGTGGTTAATTAGGTGTTCAAAAACCCGTGATAATTAGGATAATTTCAAAAAATTAATCTAGCTAATTAATTTGGAAGAATTACTCTATGTTTTTGAGTAATTTAAATAGGGAAATTAGTAAATGGAATTAAAATGGTGTGATATATTTATCAGTGGTTAATTAGGTGTTCAAAAACCTGTGATAGTTAGAAGAAGCTCAGAAAATTAATCTAGCTAATTAAGTTAGCAAACATAATCTGTTATTTGAGTAATTTAAATAAGGGAAATTAGTAAATGGAATTCAAATGTTGTGATAGATTTATCAGTGCTTAATTAGGTGTTCAAAAACCCATGATAATTAGGAGAAGCTGAGAAAATTAATACTAGCTAATTAAGTTAGCAAAAATACTCTGTTATTTGAGTAATTTAAATAGGGAAATTAGTAAATAGATTTCAAATGTTGTGATATTTTAGCAGTGGTGATTAGGTGTTTAATAACTGATATAATAGTAGAAGCTCAAAAAATTAATCTAGTTAATTAATTTAGCAAAAATACTCTATTTGTTGAGTAATTTAAATAGGGGAAAATTAGTAAATAGAATTCAAATGTTGTGATATATTTATCAGTGGATAAATAGGTGGTCAAAAACCTGTGAAAAATAGGACAAAGCTCAAAAAAATTAATGTAGCTAATTAATTTAGTAGAAAAACTCTGTTTTTTGAGTAATTTAAATCAGGGAAATTATTAAATCATGTTATATGATTACATGCTATTTATCAGAGCTATAGTATAGAGTAAAAAGGCCGTGAAAATTATGCTGAGGTTATAAAATTAGTATAGATATTTATCTAAGTCAAATTACACTATTTTTAGCTAAAAACTAAAGAGGGAAATTAGTAAATCATTTTTTATAATTACATGCTATTTATCAGAGCTGTATTATAGGGTAAAAAGGTGTGATAATTATATCAGGGTTAGAAAAGTAGTATAGATATTTATCTAAGTCAAAATATACTAATTCTGGTGGAAATTTCAAGGGGAAATTTGTAAATCATGCTATATGATTACATTCTATTTATCACAGTTAGCTTACATAATAGATAGGCTGTGATAAATATGTTAAGGTTAAAAAAGTAGTATAAGTATTTAATTTAAGTTAAATTATCCTAATTTTATCTGAAAATATTGAAGATGGAAATATATAAGTAAGTTGGAAAATAATAAGATAATTATCAGAAGTCAAAAATATCCTTATCTACTTGTGGTAATTATACCATAGTTAATTAGTGAGGTTAGTAAATCATAATTGACCAAAAGTCTCATTTTGAGCAAATGATTAATTAAACTAAATAGACTTTGTGATTAAATTTTTTAGAAAATTATAGTAAGTGCAAACCTATGATATCAAGTTAAGAAAATGAAATCTTTAAAGAGAAAATAAATACAATAAATATTAAGGCCCAAAATAAGTAAATTATTAGCTTAAAACTTGATAGGAAAATTAGGAAAAAGATATAGAAAATTATAAGAAAGTTAGGAGAGCTTAGAAAACCCTTAGGGAAGCGGTGGAAGAAGTTATCATGCTTATATAGACAAATAAAAAATTACTAGGTCAAGAATTTATCAATTACGACTATAAATTTAACCTTGGATGGGTTACGGTTGAATACAAAGGTTAAGTCTAGATTTTGAATTATTTCCCTAATGATAAGACGTCCTTTTTATAAGGATAAGAAGTTATGGCATCAAAAAGAACCCGAGAAAATCCTACATCTGATGATGAGGAAGTAGCTCCAAAACAAACTAGAGCGTCGCACGACGACGAAGCCGGGCCTAGTAGTAGGCCTACGGAGGAGAGTCTTCAGGCGCCAGCACAGCAACAGATGGCCAATCAATCCCAGGTGGGTGTCCCATTGTTCAATTAAGTCTTTAATTAGTTTAAGTTATTTTATAAGTTAGCATTGCATAGGTAAGAAGGATAAACTGGCTGAAAACGGAAGGTAACTTCCAACGTGCATTTGTTTATAATATAGGAAAGAATTGTTTGGGTTAAAACTGGTTGAATTAGGAAAGATATGTTTGATCATCCTTAAGACAGCTTGTCTCAAGACACCTCCGACTCTTTGATATAAATTGATGATAATGATTGGCTTTCTAGCCACGGTTAAGTCGGTTACCCCCATGAACGATGAGTTTCTACTCCGTGTCATGTCTTGATGTTTCTACATAAGTTAGGATACCGTTTTTATCCTAGGGGAGCCGCCCGGTTGTATGGGCAACTGGTTTGGTGTATGGGCACCCGGAACCTTGGGTGGGGGTTTATTCCACTCCGGATTTGAACAAGGAATGGGTGTCGTTTTTCACCCTTAATTGGTCTTGAGACAAGACGAGTATTGTTCATGGTTATTATGGATAATGTTTTGATTGACAGTACCCTGTCTTAAGTTTAAAGATGTCTGTTTGCTAAAAGAATGCTTTCAATGCTGTCTTCAAGAATTACCGTGATGGAACGTTAAAAGAAATCATTATTTTAAATGTTTAAAACAATGTGATAATAAGATAAACGAATCTTGTGTGAGTGCGGGGTGGTAAGTGGGGATTGACTAAGGTTGTCAATCATGGAAGGGTGGACTGATTAGTCAAGTAACTATCCATTCCCGCGCACTAAAACGTTTTAGAAACTACTCACTTGGAAGAGGAATCCACCAACGGCTGTGCCCTCACATATGTTAAGGGGGGAAAAGCGTTGGCTAAGGAAACCATAATCTGAATGATGAAGTTATAGGGCCGGAATATGAATTTTTTTTTGTAGGCCGTTTGAATACATTGTCCCGTTTTCGCTGCGAGACAGGACTAGGTCTGCTTCTAAGGCTATAGACCCAAGCCATTGTCAATGGTAAAGGTCTATTCCTTGGATTTTTCTTGTTTAGAGACTCCGATTTTTATAAGTCCTAGAGACCTGTCAAGGATTCCATCCCGATCTTGGTGTAGTCAGGGTTGGGGACATTACAGTCAACTTGATGATACATAAGCGTATCACATGACTGAGGCCCCCCACTCTGGAGATACACGAGAGGGAAGCCCTTTTGAACCTCATGCCACAAAAATATGGCGACCAACCCCAAGATATTTTACATAGGGTAGTGATAAAGTTCTAGTTGTCCTTAAGAATGACAACACCAAGGATCTAGATAAGAAGAAAGAGTTTGAAAAGCTACTAAACAATGCATGCACAGAAAAAGATTGGGGAACTTATTATAGATTACAATGATGGTTGTAAAGCTGGTATCATGGGTGCAGGAGAAGCTCTTGATCATGCCATTGATGTTTCTACTGAGTTTGCATACGAACAAGAAGAAGAGAAGAGTGACTTGGATGATGTGCAAGAAGACAACAATAGATAAAATGAGGATGCAGATGTGGAGACAAAGGCTATGCAGATGGTGGTATTGATGATGATGATGTTGACGAGGCTAATGGGGGTTTGAATGTCCAAGATACTGATGCCTAGTGACTACATAGAAGAAGATTAGTCAAGTTTATGGTAGCATTGACCCCAACAAATCTAGAAGCTTGTTGAACAAGTCTTAAAGATGTTAGCTAAGGGAGAGGACAGGGAGGTTCCATATCTTCTCATTGGTATAGCTATCTTAGTTTTCTAGTGGAGTAAATCAACTCTTTGAAATACCAAGAACAACACCCTCATGTGAAAGATTCTTTAATTGGCTTGTTAGGGCATGTGTCCCCCCCCCCTGCCCCTTATGGCACAAGCACTTAATATCCCCCCCCTGGTGCCCCCTCCCTTATTTAACAAGTTGGGGCAATACTTTGAAGGTGATGAATCTAATGCAACCCTACCAATCACTACTAAAGGATTAATTGTGAGGGAGTCCTTGATGGTGGTGCGGGAGTCAGCATTGTAACAAAAAGTTGTTGGGAGTCTATGGGAAGAGCACACCTTGAAGTCACAAATGTAGTGGTAAAAATGGCTAATGGATCTACCGTTACGCCTATTGGAATGCTAAAGGATCTCAAGATCAAGGTCATGGGAAACAAGTTAAGGCATACTTTCATTGTTATGGATTTCTCCAAACATCCTATGTCATTTAAGATGATCTTAGGACGTCCATTCATGAGGGAAGCAAACATGGTGCATGACGGGTCCAAAAACCACGTCTATTTATAGTTCCAAGACTCTGTCATTTGAGTTGATCTTGTAAGTGGTCGAATGCATCCTTTAGGAAATAAATTTATCATTGACAATCGATCGGACACCACAAGTCACTCAGCTCCATTGTAGTATTGTTACACATGTAACGAGGGCACGGATATTGGGGAAGACTCTCCGTATATGGATATCCTACCTGGAATGGCTGAGTCAAACAACGTTGATTGGGTACACCTAGCAGCAACTATAGATACTTGGGGAACTAGGGGAACAAACTGGGTAACACCAGATGGGGAAGAAATAACACAAATTGTACCAATAAACATGCTAGGTGTAGCGCATGTAACCTCCGATGATAAGAGAGAGCACACCTATCTAAGAGTGAAACTGATGATTCCTCAAACTATTTGAACCAATACACCTCAAAAACGAAATCTCAAGGAGAGTTACAAGCCATTCATAAAAAATAAGGTTGCCAAGGAACAAGCAGAGCTTAAAAAGATCCAAGCAAGAGTCGAGGCTTGAGAAAGACAACAATGTCTTAGATGCCAACGAGAAGCTAATCTGGGAATCACGCAAGAATTTTTTGAGGACATTGATGACACTTCATTGGAATCTGAGCCACCTCTACGATATCCAATTGAACTAAATAGCATCTATGGGAGAGTGCTATATAATGCCTTATTAGATACAGGGGCTAAGCACAATTTGTTATCATATGGAGTTTGGTGTCAATTAGGGAAACTGACCCTATCCCAGAGTACAATGCAAGTCAAGGGAATTAATAAAAAGAAAACTGATATTCCTGGAATCCTTCAGTCCCCTGTTGTCTATGACAAAGGAAGCATAGTTCAGAGCTTTTTGGTCATGCCTGAGGGAACTATGGAGGGCAACATAAACCTTGGACGCACATGGATGTTGGCAACCAAATGCACTATTGATTGGGGTACTTGTAGTGTCACGACACGGCCACCAACTCTTACCCCTACCATTGAAGAAAAGTCACCTACATTGCAAACTCTAGTGAAGTTGCAAGATAGCCAAGATCCACAAACCAAAGTGGTTAACCCGTCTTTGTCAATTGCCCATGAACCTAGCACTTCAACACTTGCAATGAGAAGTAATATTACAAGGACTCAACATGCACCACCTATGAGTACATATCAATGGGTCCCAACGGCCTTACTTCCAAATACCTCCACCCTTACACCCAATTCAAGAAAAACTTCTCATACAAAACCAAGAGTGCACTCTAGTCGAGATCAAGACCAAATCACATTGGATTCCAAAACAACTATTAGAAGGCCAAGGGTACTATGGTGGAAATGAGAAATATGGATAACTAAACGTAAAATGTGCCTTTCCCTATCACCTACAGAACCATGTGAGTCAAACAATGTAAATCCAAAGCCAATGGCATATCGTGGAAAGGAAAAGATCACGGAATGCTTCCAAAGCTCGTTTGGGTTCCAAGGCAAAACCAATTTATTCCACCTAGCTCGGGAAGGGGGGAATCCCGCCAAGCTTCTAGCTCCTCATGTAATGCATCCATAGAGGTAAAAGCTTCTCCACAACCTCCACCTACAATAGTGGACCTCCATGAAGCTACAAAGGAATCCACACCTCCCATTGTCCAAGAATCACCTGAGGAACCACTTCAAATTTGTTCCTGGGAGAGTACCTTACCACCCTTACAACTTGATGAGACACCTAAGGTAATAGAAAACTAATGGGAAAAATCCCCACCTATTACCAACTGGAACAATTGGTTTCAAAGGGTGACAACATCATTCCAAAAGGTATGATCTACCCAAGGAAGGGAGAGTGTTTGCTGACATCCATTATTCACTTGCTCCCCTCTTAACCTTCCTCCCTGACCTCTCAATCTTTCAATCCTAGGGAATGTACATATATAGCTCTATACTCAAGAAAAAAAGAAAAAAGTAAAAGAGAAAGAGCCACCAAACTATAATCTGGAAACCTACAAATTCTAGTACAGGACCTAAGAATCATAATGACATATTATGCACAAGGACACGACCTTTTGACACAGCCCTTATAATGATTGCACTCTAAACATCATCTATCTATGTGTACAGATATGGCTAGTATGCTAGAGTCATCCACTCCTACCTTGGGTGAGAGGTACCCTCTTTACTTTCACAAGTGTTTCACATAGTCTACCCGGTGCTTGCTTGTGAATGGGATTAGATACGCTAGCGAGTGAGAAGAATTTCGAGGACATAGAAAGGTTGATACGTCTCTTGACCATGATTGACCCATACTTAGTAGAGGACGTCTCTCCGATTGCACAAGCTTACCCTCTTGACCAAGATGACTATAGATGCCTAGTGACGTTCTTAGTGAACCTTTGTGCCTCTAATGATGAGGAAGAGTTACATGATTACACGGATGGCACGTATGGTCTCATGGATGATGACTTTGTTTTTCTTGATGATGACGAGGATAGGGGTTTAGACCTAGGGCTACTGCCCATCTATTCAATATCCTATTCCCCTGACTCTCTAGGGGGTGCAAATAATTAGGTTAGGGTTCATTATGTTGTGTGATTGTGTTCAATAAAGGTTGGTGCCTCTTCCCACTGATGGGCCTCCTAGAGGTATTCCTTGTGTTTTCAACACAATATTCAGCACATTTATTTAGTATTAAACCATTAGATTTTCAATATGATTCTCTGTCATAATTCCTTGTCTAGGTTTAAGAAACAAGCAGTCTGACTAAGCTAGTTTGACCAAGCTAGGTGTTAGAGATCTTCTCTTAATACCATAGGGAATGCCTTCTTACTAATCAATGGTTACTTTAGGTTCTTATTCCGATTTAGGCAGCATTGTGTGCAATGTACTAGGGCTTTCTAGTGGGCTTAGTCCCTATTGACCTTTAGCTTAAGTATTATAAAGGGATTTTACTAGTGTGACGAGCCTGGGGAGGGTAACGGTATCAATATGACCCCCCAAAGTTACAAAATTAAAAGGCAATGAAAAACAAAACACAAAAGTGCCAACAATGTAAAATCCTTATTTGATATTTCACTCAAATGTAGTGCTTATGGTACCAAAGCCCTAGAGGTTCCCAGTGTCAGCGCTTTTCGTTGAAAATCAAAAAGCCCAAGGCATACAAAATAAGCACACACATCGAATGAATCAATGTGAAAAAACTTTGGGGGGTCAAAGAAAAGGGAATAATTCAGGTGATGATTTCATAAGTAATTCCTTTTATCGTAGCTTAACTAGAAAGTCTTCTAGGTATAGCCTCTAGTCAGCCCTTGAACATGAAATACTTTGCTCTCGTGATTAAAAAACTTAATTGACCAAAGGGAATTGAGAAGCTTGCCCATGCTATTAATAAGTTGACCTCTAGTGTCTCTCGACCGTTGAATTAGCGACCCCAGACTTGTTTTTTTTAAACCTTTACAAAGTGCTTATGCGTTTAATTATATTAGGGTTTAATATTTACTGCTAAAAAATTGTTTAATATTCTGTTACCAATCAATTTGTGTGCCTATTCCCTGCATATGATTTTTAATTGTATATGAGAATGCAATTACTGTGCGATTTATGGTTGATTTTGCAGTGTTTGAAGAGGGCTCAAGACTACAAACTCGGATGCTCTTCCACCTCGATGAACGGGCTTCATCTCAATAGCTTCCGAGGACGGAATCTACATCAGGAAGGGGGACATGTTAACCCTTACGGACACCCTATCACCTTCAATGGACGCCTTATCATTATTTAATTGAGTCAAGGACCGGGCTTGTCGGTCCAATAGGAAAAGGGTAAGAGTGATCACCGATGAGAGGTGCACTCTAAAACTGGAACATATAACGTTTGGCTAAGATTGACTAAGTGTGGGTACCCAAATGTGAACAGATGAGCCCATATAAAAGTCAATCTAAACCTAAAATGTCTCATTCTCTCATTTGTGCAATTGAAGAGTGCTCTTGCTCCATCTCCATCTTCTTCTTCATCTCCTTGTATGTGTGTGTGTGTGTATGCGTGAGAGAAGTAGGTGCAAGATGTTGCCCAAGATAATTAGCAACAAATAGAATATCAAGATGAGTGTTCATGCCAACAAATTGAAGACATCCAATCAAGTTAGCATAAGGCTTATTTGTAACAAGCTGACCGCCATTTTCAGAAGTGTTCTTTGTGAGTTTGTAAACTTGGACATTAAGCAATATAGGTGATCCCATGTGGAGTCCAGCAACCCCCCAAAAGGTTCCTAGAAGCTTGGGGGTACCTCCTCCTTTGTAGGGCTCATCTGGGCTCGTCCTAGACCCTGTTCACACTAGCCTTGGCCACCAGAAGGCTATAAAAAGGCCCATAAGCTCTCATTTATACATTCTCCTAGGAATTTCTCTCATTATTTGAGAGAATCTTTACAAACCTCTTAAGAGAGCAAAAATCTTAAAGAGGATTAATCCAGGTAATTAGGATTAGTGAATTGCTTAGCAGTTAAGCGAGGTTTAATTTTCTCTCTCTAATTGTAAATTAGGAATGATTAAGCTTCTTAATACCATAAATTACTCTTATTATATCTAAGTAATCCATGTAAACTTAATTCTCCTATTTCTTAATAGTAATTAGTACTAATTAACTATTGTATTAATCAAAATAGCTTGATTTATGGCCTAATTTAGGCATGAATCATTGTAATTAGCTTCATTAATCTTATGATAATTTGTAGTGCTTCATTACACTGTTATTAAACTGCAATAATTATGTGAAAAATTAGTTAATCATTTTGCTAATTATTAGGGTTATTAAGCTTATTTTTACTTAAAGTTAAGTGGGAATATGTGAGTTAGATAATTATGTTATAATTATCAAAGTTAGAAAAAAATCATTAGAAAGTCATGGTAATCAGGTCAAGTACAAAAAATTAATGTCAATAATTATCTTAACCAAATTATCATATTTTTTATATAAATCAAAGGAAGAAATTAGTAGGTTAACTTAGATAATGATGTGATAGTTATCAGAGCTAAAAAACATCATTCGAAAGTTGTGGTAATTAGATAAAATAAAATAAATTAATTGAGATAATTATCTTAGCAAATTACCCTGATTGTTGATATAAAGCAAAGGGGGAAATTAATAAATTAAGTTAGGTAATTATGTGATAATAATCAGAGCTAGGAAACATCATTAGGAAGTTGTGGTAATCAGACCAAGTACAAAAAATAGTTTAGTTAATTATCTTAGCCAAATTACTCTTAGTTTTAATATAAAATAAAGGGGGGAATTAGTAAGTTAAGTTAGATAAATATGTGATAATTATCAGAGTTAGAAAACATCACTAGGAAGCCGTGGTAATTATATCAAGCACAAAACAATAATTTAGATAATTATCTTAGCTAAAAGACCTTGATTTTTTACCTAAGTCAAGAGAAAAAATTGTCTAATTGAGTTAGATATTTATATATAAATTATCATGGGTATAAAACATCATTAGAAATATGTGATAATCATCTCAAGCTTAAAAAATAAATTATCCAAGTAAATGGGCTTATTTGGTATGATTTTTTCTATAAAATTAACTAGGGAAAAAGGGAAATAATTAATATAATTAGGGAAAAATTACTAGATCTTTGAAATACTCTAAAAACCCTACATGAATATATCATAGCCTAAATAAGGCTAAGAGATTACTAGGGTTAAAACAATTTAATTTGGACCCTAGAAATTGAATAGGAAAATAGATAAGTAGTTGAGCAACTAATAAGAATACTCAAGGACTTGGGTACGTTGTTGGACCACTCCTAGGTTTTTTAAGAGGTTAAGTTTGTATATTATAATCTCATGGCTGAAAAATCCTTTTAAAGGATATTAGAAGGCCCCAAAAAGGACATGTACCAGTGATCAAATGGATGAGGAGTTTTTGCCCAAGAGGGGCAAAGGTACACATGATCATGAGGCTGGCCGTAGTATCATTCCTTCAGATGTGACCATGTGTCCCCTGAAGAGGTGCAGCAAGTTGCGATTCTTGACCAGTCACAGGTGAGTTTAAGTTCTCAAGGTTCAGTTAATTTTTTTATATAAAGGTTTAAGGTAATTTAACATTGCATACGTTAAGTATTAGTTAGAATCACTAGGATTGAGTAAACTGGCCAAGAACGGAAGATTAAATCTTCCAAGAAACACCAAGCATTTGATTGAAGAGAAATAAGAAAGAAATGCCTTGGTTCGTCTGGGTGACTAGGGAATGAACTGATTGACCATCCTTAGGGTAGCTTGTCTCAAGATCACCCTGACATTTTGATATTGTTCTCTCAAGTGGAGAGTAATGGAAGCTATGTGGCTTCAGAGCAGTCTGCTACCTCCATGAATGCCGAGTCTCTACTCCGTTCATGTCATCGTTTCTTAAATGTTAGGATATGGTCTTTATCCTAGGGGAGTCGCCCGGTTGTATGGGCAACTGGCTAGGGTGTATGGGCACCCAAACTTTTGTTTTTAAATAAGGAGAGGTGTATGGTCACCCATTGTATATGTGATCTTGAGACAAGTAGAGTGCTAGTAAAAGTTTTGATATGACAATACATTGTCTTAAGTTTAAGGATGTTTGTTTTATGAAAGCCTGTTTTTAATGCTGATTTCAATAACTTGTTTTAATAAATTGTTGTATGGGAAAGTTAAAAGGAAACCATTATTTTATATGTCAAGAATAATGTGGTAGTAATTAGAAAACAAAAAATTATGTGTGAGTGCGGGGTGGTAAGTGGGGATCGACTCAGGTTGTCAATAATGGACGGATGGACCTGATTAGTCAAATAACTATCCATTCACGCGCACTAACGATAGAAGACTTATTCAATGGAAGAGGAGTCCACCAACAGCTGTGCTCTCACTCTTGTAGAGGGAAAAAAACGTTGGATGAGGATACCTTAGTCCATGTGTGGAGGTTATAGGGCCAAAAATATTTTTGGATTTTTAAGATTTTGTCCCGTTTTTGCTTGCGAGATAGGACTAGGTCTTTCTCTAGGGCTATAGTCCGAAGCCATTGCCAATGGTAAAGGTCCATTCCCTCGATTATTTTCTTTGAGACTCAGACTTTGATCGGCCTAGAGACCTATTAAGGACCCCCATCTTGACCTTTGGTGTCGGGGTGGTTGTGGGCAGTTTTCACTTGGTATCAAAGCATGTGTTAATTAAGACCTTGGACCTAGGGAAAGATGAAGGTACTATGAAAAAAAATTGTGGGTTTGATTAAAGAGATTAAAGATGTGTATAATTGAAATAAGAGAGAGGAAGAAAAAGAGAAATATTATCCCCATCTTTGCAGGAAGACTTCCATCATGCTTTCCGCAAGTTTATGATCTTCAATATCATGTTTTTGGGAGCTTGCTCATCCCGAAGGTACACAATTTGGAAAAGTGTGATGAAGTTACTAGACTACATGTTCTCCCCACCCACTTGGGGAATTAGTTGGGGAGCGTCTAGTCAAGTATTCCCACCATTTTTTTGGCCAATGTCTCTTCCATATTGTGTTGAGGGGGCTACTCCAATCATCCTCCTGCATTAATGCTTAGTATATGCCTTTAGAGTGAGGTTTCCAAAAGAGGCTACCCTCCGGCCATCTCCAAGCGTTCCATTCAAACTTTGATTCACAAGTTGTCATAGCCCCATTATCAAGCTCTTTTATCACCCTAATGACTAGCAAGATCTCAAATCCATTCAGCTGATATTGGTTTGCTAGAGAGTTAATAGTTTTCCAGTTCTTACTATTGCCGTCCCATAATTGCTCTAGTCAAATGAGACCCTTATTATTCACTTTCTTGGACATTTCTATCCAATAGGGGCTATGTGGTGGCCCCAAGACTTTAGAGGGCCAGGGGGGAACAGTGTAAGCTAGGGTTCTTGAAATACCAGGCTACTTCCCCCCATTCCAAAACCTCAGCTGCTCTTTTGCTCTTCCTCATCAGGTCCCTTGAAAGTCCACCCGAGCTAAGGGAAGACCACTTCGGGGACAGAAGTTTGTCATGTATCATCACCTCCTTCCACTTTCCACCTTTTGATCCCACATTTGCTGCATCGAGCCGCTTCCGTGGTCATGATAGCCCAAGCTTGCTCTTGTTTAGCCAATGAGACTATAATTTTGGCACAAAGGGCCTCAACATGGGATACCGGGTTAAGAATACCGAGACCTCCTTGGTCTACTAGACGAGCGACTATCTCCCATCTTGCCCATTGCCATGGATGGGAGGTTTTTGTGTTGTTCTTCCAAAGAAACCTTTTAACTACTCTTAAGAATTCTTTCCAATTGCACTTAGCCATCTTGAGGATGGGACTGAGGAAATCAATGTACAGGAGCATATAAGAATTTATCACTCTAATCCAAATGTGGAAGGGAGGAGAGCAAACTGCCACCTTCTCATCTTTGTTCTGATTTTTTCAAGAATCCATTGAAATATTTGTTTGTGGGTTATGTCCACCCCTAAGAGGGCTCCTAGGTGTCTGAATAAACTTCCTTTTGAGATAATCTCCCCTGACCAAACTGAAGGGTCGAAAGAGTCGTTTTCCGACAGGGAGATAAGCCTTGACTTCTCTTTATTGCACTTGGAACCCGAGGCCACGGAGAATGTTTGCACAATCTCTAGAGCTCTCTTGAGGACTTGGGGGCATGCCTTCAAGAACATGAGCGAATCATCTGTAAGCATTTTGGCCAGGAGCTGGTTATTGCCCGAAATTGTCACGCCTTGAATCTCCCCTCGTGCCGCACTGGCTTCGAGCATCGTGATGAGAGGATGCAATCCGATGGCAAAAAGCAAGGGGGCCAGGGGACATCCTTGCTTAATAGACCTTTTCACCTCAAAAGAGCCCACAATTCTATCATTGAATAGGAGCTCTAACTGGCTGCCAACTCCAAGTATGCAAATAAGGCGACAAAGGTGAGGCCCAAAGCCCAAAGCCCCCATGACATCTTCTACATAGGACCATTCAATCTTGTCATAAGCCTTGTCGAGGTCCAACTGCAGTAGAATGCAATCTTGTTTGGAAAAGGTTGCGTACTCAATTCCCACCATTGCTGCCAAGATATTGTCATATATGGATCTCCCTTTAATAAATCCATGACTCCAAGTATGCGAATGAGGCGACAAAGGTGAGGCCCAAAGCCCAAAGCCCAAAGCCCCCATGACATCTTCCACATAGGACCATTCTATCCTCTCTCATAAGCCTTGTCGAGGTCCACCAGAATGCAGTCTTTTTAGAAAAGGTTGGGTACTCAATTCCCACCATTGCTGCCAAGATATTTTCATGTATGGATCTCCCTTTAATAAACCCGTGTTGATGGGGAGAGATGATTCTATTCAGGAGGGGGGCAAGCCTGAGAGCGATCGCCTTGGCAATAATTTTGTATGCTACTGACGTCATAGTAATGGGGCGCCATGCTTAAGTTGAGAGCAGCATACCTGTTTTTGGATGGTTTGATAAGCCCTCTTTTAACACTTGTATCCAAGCACTCTTCGAAAATAGCTTGATTAGCCCTCCGAGTGATTGGACTTTTGAGATGGGGGGTTGGGGGGGGGGGGGTGGGGGGGGGGGGGGGGGGGAGGGGGGGGGGGAGGGGGGGGTTCCTTTATAGAAAGCCAATGAATGTAGCTTTGAATTTTGGAGAATGAATTTTGAAAGGACATGATTACTTTTTTTTCAAGATTTTCCAGGCTCTTTTGGAGAGACACATACAATGTTTGGGAAAGTCTTTTGGCCTCCTAAAGTCCTCTTCTAAGATCATCGGCCTAGCCATGATCTTAGAAGAGGATTCACACAATCAAATGCACTCTTGTCGAATTTAATAATGGGCTTTTCACAAACCTCCTCCCTCTCTCTCTCTCTCTCTCTCTCTCTCTCTCTCTCTCTCTCTCTCTCTCTCTCGTGTCACTACCGGTTGAACAAATGCTAAGCCTTGTATTGGCTTAAGAGTAGCAGAGTCACACACCGTCTTTAACTTATAGGTCTTTGTTCTTTTTTATCTTGCTCGCTCCAATGCCTTCTTTGATTCACACCCATGAGGCAAGCGCATGCACGCACACCCGTGTTTAACAAATCTTGGAAAACATACAAATAAAGTAGTCATATTGATATATTTGGGAGAGTCATATTGAGTATATTTGAACGTTTTTAGATTTATTTTCCACAATTTTAGAGGTCGTCTCTTATAGGTCTTTGCTCGTTTTGATGCGTGCATGTGAGCAAATGCACACCCTTGTTTTTCAAAAGTTGGAAAACCTACAAATAAGAGTCATACTGAGTATATTTGAAGGTTTTTTAGATTTAATTTTCCACCATTTAAGAGGTCATCTAACCTTCAAATGTTTAATTTGATAGTAAATTTCAAATTTTGTAGGTGGGATTACAGGTTTATTTCGAGCATGTGCAGTATGCAAACACATTCTCTCATAATGATTTTCACACTTCGAAAGGAGTACCAAAATGTCATCCAAAGAGTTTCATAAAAAAGTCACGAGGTAATTTATTTAAAAAAAAATTAAACACTAGATTTTTTGTCCATGTCCCCCCACTTCAAGTTGGGTGCCGTGTGCACACACAAATTTACACACCTTTCTTTGTTTACCGATTTAGCTCTTCACTTATGGGTAAGGTCAGCCCATGATTCTTCCATGCCGTGTGAATGGTGTATATGATGAGATTGCCTCGCTCCATATTCTCTAAGTTTAATTTTGCCAAGAATCCCCATCAATTTAAACTTTTCTATGGAACTTCTCTCCTAGATTTGCCCCCTTACTCACTATGTAATATGAGGCACACTTGCTAGTTGGCCTTCTTTGACACCGCTCATACCACTAGGGTTCTACTAGTCCTCTCAATTGTGCCATAGATCTGAGTCCAAACTATGAAAGCTGTAGATCATGCCGAATAGTGAGCAGTAGCATACTTTTGTTCGAGCAGGGGCGCGCCCAAAATGGGGGTGGGTGCGTAAGGGACAGATAATAAATCATACAAAACACGCACATACTGCGCGCGCAACACACACACTATGTTTTATGTAGTCATGATTTCAACCTTGTAGAACGAGTCCAATACTTAAACACCAAGCTACACATTCATTATTCCCCTTTAAATAACACTAGTATGTGACCCGCGCGTTGCTGCAGCTAAGAAGAAGCAATCATGGCACTCTCCTCCCTCACCTTCCCCTAACGGTGGCAGCATGTACATATATACATTAGTATGTGACCCGTGCATCGATGTGGTTGAGAAGAAGCGATTGTGGCACTCTCCTCCCTCACCTTCTTTGAAGGTGGCATCATATATATATATATATATAATATATAATATATATATATTACACACACACATGTCACATACATACACACACGCATGTCCATGCTTTGACATCGGCCTAGCCATGATCTTAGAAGAGGATTCACACAATCAAATGCACTCTTGTCGAATTTAATAATGGGCTTTTCACAAACCTCCTCCCTCTCTCTCTCTCTCTCTCTCTCTCTCTCTCTCTCTCTCTCTCTCTCCCCCTACACCCCGCGAAAAACTTGATTACATTTAGAGTTGGCATGTGGATGGATTAACTTTGCCATAAGCAAACCAATCCCCCTCTATTTGTAGAAACATACTCAACCCTCCAGGTTTCTTTAGTCTCTCTTTTGTGTACGCGTGCGTATACACACTCATCCCAACAATCAACAACTCGGTGGGGGAGGGGACGAGGGTGCTCGTGACACATGGAGGTGTCAATTTTTCAAGAACTTTAAGAAAGAGTAGAGGAGTACCTCTTTAGAGTAATTTTTAAAAATTTAAAAATATTAAATTACACAATTTGTAAAAATAATATCAATATTGGTCTTGAAAACATTCCCTTGAAAAAAAAATTCAAATATATCTTTAAAAGCCATATTTGCATTGAGTAGAAAAAACCTCCTCAAACTTATCTTTTTTTTATGATTTATCCTCGTAGAGTAGAAAGTCTTTTGTCAAAAAAAAACAAAGGAAGTTTTTTTACTTTTCATTGTCTTTAGGAGAGGCTTTTCTTGTAGTTTTTGGTTTTTTAATTTGTGCATGTAGCTAGTTGTACTTGGTTCTCACATTTCCAATTTGTTGCTCTAGTTCTCTCAAATTCATCATCATCTAGGTATTCTCAGAGATTTTTCAAATAATACGAATAAGCCTTTTTTGAGAGAGAGAGAGAGAGAGAGAGAGCAGTTAAAATTCCCTTTCTATTACCTACATGTAGTAGATTGGTCATCCAAATTCCCTTCTAAGAAACAGATTCAGATTTCAAGATTTATTGGAGGTAGAACTAATCTTCTTTTTCTTCTTCATCCAAATTCCCTTCTAAGAAACAGATTCAGAGTTCAAGATTTATTGGAGGTAGAACTAATCTTCTTTTTCTTCTTCATCCTCTCTCTCTCTCTCTCTCTCTCTCTCTCTCTATCTATCTATCTATCTATCTATCTATCTTTTACTGAAAACTGAAGATACTTTGTTGTGAGTAGTTGTTGAAAATCAACGTCTCTATGATCTCTCTCTCTCTCTCTCTCTCTCTCTCTCTCTCTCTCTGCCGTTTTTTGACCTAGTAGACAGCAGTTCACTCTTTTGACCATAACTTGCTCATCCGAACTCCGATTTAGGTGATCTATAGCCTCAATCGAAGAGCGTGAATCCCTCTACGCATTGATGTAAAGACAGAATTTTTCTGTGTAATGGAAGGTTTTGCTGTAACTGCATCTCAGAACTGAAAAAACTGTCAAAACTTTGCGTTTTTGTTGCCGACTTAAAGGCAATGTCAGACAAAACTCGTAAGGGTGGAAAAGCCACACTTGCCATGGAGAATGATGCAAAATCTCCAAGGAATTTGGATGCTAATCCAACCACATCATCTACAACAACGGAAGCAATGATCATGGCTTACTTGATCTCGTTACAAGAAACCGTCAACAAACAAGGTGAAGAGTTGCGCGCACTTGCAATGGAGAATGGTACTTTAAGAGTTCTCGTTGTGGAGAATGAGCACCTCAAGAAGGTTCTTGAAATGCAAACAACACGCTTGATGCATTTTGAGAATGAAGTTCAAGAATGTAAACGCTCTCTTGTTGACATGAATGTATTGAAAGAGAGCTTGAGCAAAGTTGAGAGTGATCATGTATTGAAAGAGGAAACAATAGATACAATACGACATGATGTATGTGAGATGACAAATGCATCCAAATCATGGGCTGATATATGTAAGGATAATGTGGTTTCTACATCTCCTATCACGCAAGCCGTTGTCCAAGCAAAGAATGTAGAGAATGTGGACACTCAAGAATTGCAAGAACGACAAAAACGCTCAAAGAACATCGTCATTCGTGGAATCAAGGAGGAAAGCATGGAAACACCCCAATCTCTTGCAGTTGATATTGAAGAGTTTTTTGCTACACACTTTGGCATGTCAGGAATCATGGCTTATGGTGCACATCGAGTTGGAAAACAAGGAGTCCCTCGCTCGGGAGAATGACCTATTGTGTGTACCATGGCTGATGAGGTAAAGAGAAAGATCATCCTTGACAATGGTTGGATCTACCTCAAAGGAACAGGTTGTAATGTATATGAGGATCGCACTATTATGCAACAAAATGTACGTCGCAAATCATATGAGGAAAGAAGCAAGAAGGTTAAGGTATCACCTTAAGAAGAAAAGCCACTTAAGGAGGATGCAAGTCCACCCAAAAAATAGGGACACATGATCTATGAGACCAACTCACACTTGCGAATAAGCTTTTGGAATTGTAATGGATATCCATGGAATGCGAGAATTGGCATTGATGAGCTTACCAATGACTCCGATGTGATACTTCTTGTCGAAACATGGGAGCATGATGCACAACGAATTCTTGGATTTAACAAATACGATGTGCATTCTTTGATGTGGGCCAAAAATGCAAAGCAATGAAGAGGCCAAGGAGGCGTAGCATGTATGACCAAAAAGGGTTTGAAAGATGTTTCCATTGTCAAAGAAGATAAGTATAAACGCTACTTATGGCTGAAAATCAGCCCACCAAATGGTCAAGTCATGTTTGTGGCCAGTTGCTACATTCCTCACTATGACTCCAACTTTTATGCTTGCTTGAATATGGATAGAGATCAGCCCTTTGTTGAACTAGAGAAAGACATTGCTCATTACAAGGATCAAGGTGAAGTCATTGTTTTTGGAGACATGAATGCTCACACAAATATGCTACAACACGACACACAACAAGTAGACATGTCGCATGTCTCAAGAAGAATGGATGACTCATACATGTATAATCGAAGTTCTAATGATGCAAAAGAAGTGGATCACTATGGAAAGTCACTTCTACATATGTGCAATAGTACCGGAATGCTCATTGCAAATGGTGTATCTCTATGGCAAGGCACCAATGACTTTACATGTAGAAAGCACAACGGTGCTAGCGTGATTGAGTATATGTTGTTCTCGGAAGCCACTCTAGAATGCATACAAAGCTTTACACTTGGTGAATGGAATCCGGAATCGGATCATAGGATGTTATGTGTTGACCTCAAGTGTGGTAAACGGCCCGAGCATGTAGCCTCCAATCATGATGTGAATGATTTGTACCTACGTCTAGACTTCAAACGAGCACTTATATATGCTGATATGGTGGACCAAATGTTAAGCATGATAGGGCATCAAGAGAGCCCAACATTAAAATGCAAGTGAAAAGTTTTCAAAGAAGTAATTTTCTCTTGTGCGAAGGAATGCTTTTCGGTGAAACACATGTCTTGCAAAAGGTCTAAGAAGGGTAGCACCAAGAAGAAATGGTTTGACATGGAATGTAGTCAAGCCCGAAAACACTTGCTAAGATTGGATGCAATCAAAGACAAGGAAGTTTACTTGGAATGTTCACACACATACAAAGCACTTGTTCAAAAGAAGAGGAGAAGGTGGGAAGTCGAAAACAACTTCTTTTAGCACAAGAGAAAGCACATGCATGTGGCAAGTTTTGGCAAAATCTAAAAGGCAAGCGCGTTGAGAGCTTTGGTGACTTGACTCTTGAGGATATGTATATGCATTGTAAGAATCTCTATGAGCAACCCAATGTTGATAAGATGGAGTGTTGTAGCTCCCTTCCGTTTATGTCTCCCTTCTTTACCATTGAAGATGTATGCCGCGCGCTTGAGAAACTTGCTACTCGTAAGGCAGGTGACCTTCAAGGTGTCAAGGCTGAAATGATTACATGGACAAGCAAGAAAACAAGATATTGGATATGCGATATGTTTAACCTTGCACTTCAGTATGGCATGCATCATGATTGGAGTGCAAATTGGATCAAACCTTTGCACAAAGGAGGAGATGTGAACAACTATCGCACTATAATGGTTGGTTCTTTAATGGCAAAGTTATTTGGATGTATCATGGAGATGAAGATAAGTGAATGGGATGAAAAGAATGGCAAACGTGCACTTGGCCATGCAGGTTTTCGAAAGCATCATAGCACTATTGATCACCTTGTCACTCTTCGAGTTCTTATGGAAGCGTCTCGATTGATAGGAAAAAAGTTGTATTGTTGCTTTGTGGATTTCAAGAAAGCTTTTGACATGGTACCGCGAGGAAATCTTTGGAGACGTATGCAAAGCCTTCAAGTGCCGAGAGAATTTATGCATGCAGTCTTTCGCATCTACCAAAAAGTGATATGTCGATTACGTATGGGAGATGGAATTTCAGAATTTTTTGCAAGCACTATTGGTGTCAAACAAGGATGCCCACTTTCCCCAACCCTCTTTGGGCTACTCATTGATGAATTGGAATGCATGGTTCTTGACTTTATGCAGCAAGAAGGCATAGAAGAGGTTAAGATTGGAAATGCGGTGATCATGCTTTTGCTTTATGCCGATGATGTAGTGCTCTTGGCACATACCTTAGAAGATGCACAAAAGCTTATGAGTGTCTTGGAACGCTTTTGCCTACATAGCGGGCTGATCGTGAATGGATCCAAAACCAAGGTTATGCTTGTAAAGACCCTCAATGATGAAAATCCATGCATTGTATATAACAATGAGAAACTTGAAGTGGTAGATCACTTCAAGTACCTTGGCCTTGAGGTTCCATCCAATCATAAATGGAAGGATTGTGCAATGCGTCGCTTGGAAGCCGGAAAGAGGGCCTATTATGCATTTGAGAACATGTGCAATGCAGGAGAGATCAAGTGTTGGGCTCTCAAAAAGTACCTCTTTGACACATTGGTGACACCGGTGCTTCTTTATGGAGTGGAGGTGTGGGGTGGAAGCATCGGGAAGTCTACATGGAAAGAGTTTGAGAATGTCCAAAAGCGTTTTCTCACCAACTTTCTCCAAGTCAAGACACAAACACCCTACATGCTCTTACTTCTTGAGTCCGGATTGCTTCCCATTGAGGTCTTGGGCATGCAAAGGGTTGTGGAGTACATGCGTAAGACACAACGTAGCCCTTTGCATCGACTTCCTGGAATCGCATATGAAGCAAGTCAAGCGGTTCAAAAGACATGCAAGAGCAAAATACTAAGTTCGGGGTGGATGCTTGATATCAAGAAATGGTTTGGAAGATGGGATGCATGTCACTTGGTCAAGGATGCGTCGATCGACTCCCAAGTTAATGAGGCCTTCTTACAACGCCAATGTATCATGGCTTGGGAGAAATCCGGAGGTTCTCGCTTCAGCCATTACACCACACACGTTGCCCCAAACTACAAATCTCTCTTCTTCTCGGAACGAGGTAACCGAACCCATTCCTACATCCTTGAGCCCATCTCGTTGAGTGCGATCCGCACCATTGCCTCCATTCGTCTTAGCTCCCATTCTCTACGCTGCGAGACAGGACGTTGGGGCACTGGCGAGGGGTGTCATCGAATTTGCACCTTATGCCCTCGTCAAGTGCGAGAGAGAGAGAGAGTACCACACACTACTTGAGTGCTCAGCTTTTGACCACATTAGGTCCTCTTTTCCCCATATATTCAGCCATGATCTCTCCCTACATACCTTCCTCTCCCAACCACGATGTGGACTCTCTATTGCGACGCTCATTTCAGCCATTTTTGAGCATCGAGAGTCACTTATGAACTCCACTCACACCACGTGACATGTTCATTTGGTCCCATAGGTCATATTTGACCTCCCAGGACGATACTAGAACTATCTATCTATCTCTCCTATTTCTTTTCATTGATCAGTGGCTCTATATTGTCTGACCTCTCTCTCTCTCTCTCTCTCTCTCTCTCTCTCTCTCTCTCTCTCTCTCTCTCTCTCTCTCTCTCTCTCTCTATCTATCTATCATCTACTATCTATCTATCTATATATATATAAATATATATCACACATGTCTCTTTGCTCTCTTCTTCTCATTGATTGGCTCTCTCCTTTAACACACACGACCTCTATCTACTCTCTTCTTCTCATTGATTGATGCCCACTAATCTCTCTCTCTCTCTCTCTCTCTCTCTCTCTCTCTCTCTCTCTCTCTCTCCTCTCTCTCTCTCTCTCTCTCTCTCTCTCTCTCGTGGGTGAATTCTCAGAGATTTTTCAAATAATACGAATAAGCCTTTTTTGAGAGAGCTCTCTCTCTCTCTCTCTCTCTCTCTCTCTCTCTCTCTCTCTCTCTCGTGGGTGAATTCTCAGAGATTTTTCAAATAATACGAATAAGCCTTTTTTGAGAGAGAGAGAGAGAGAGAGAGAGAGAGAGAGACAGAGAGAGAGAGAGTAATTAAAATTTCCTTTTTGTTGCCTACATGTAGTAGATTGGTTATCCAAATTCCCTTCTAAGAAACAAATTAAGAGTTCAAAATTTATTGGAGGTAGAATTAATCTTCTTTTTCTTCTTCATCCTCTCTCTCTCTCTCTCTCCTCTCTCTCTCTCTCTCTCCTCTCTCTCTCTCTCTCTCTCTCTATCTATCTATCTATCTATCTTTTACTAAAAACTGAGGATATTTTAATGTGAGTAGTTGTTGAAAATCAACGCCTCTATGATCTCTCTCTCTCTCTCTCTCTCTCTCTCTCTCTCTCTATATATATATATATATATATATATATATATAAATATATATATATATATATATATATATATATATATATATATATATATATATATATATATATATATATATATATATATATATATCACACACAACACGTATCTTTGCTCTCTACTTCTCTCGTTGATTGGCTCTCTCTTTAACACACAACCTCTATCTACTCTCTTCTTCTCATTGATTGATGCCCTCTGATCTCTCTCTCTCTCTCTCTCTCTCTCTCTCTCTCTCTCTCTCTCTCTCTCTCTCTCTAGTGAACTACATTTGGAGTTGGCATGTGGTTGGCTTAACTTTGCAATAAGCAAGCAAACCCCCCCTCTATTCATAGAAAGATACTCAACTTTCGAGTTTTCCTTCTCTCATCTCTCTCTCTCTCTCTCTCTCTCTCACTCTCTCTCTCTCCTCACTCTCTCTCCTCTCCTCTCTCTCTCCCTCTCTCTCTCTTCTCTCTCTCTCTCTCTCTCTCTCGTGTGCGTACACACTCATCGCAAAAAATCAACAACTTGGTGGGAGAGGGGACGGGATAGCACGTTTCCTCGTGACTTGTGGAGATGTCAATTTTTCTAGAACTTTAAGAAAGAGTATATGAGTGTCTCTTTAGAGTAATTTTCAAAATTTTAAAATACAAAATTATAGAATTTATTAAAATAATATCAATATTGATCTTGAAAAAATCCCCTTGAAAATAATAATCCTAATATATCTTCAAATTCAAAATTCAAATTTGCATTGAGGAGTAAAATTCCCCTCCAATTTACCTTTTTTGTATGAGACATATTTTATGTAGAGTGAAAAGTCTTTTGGCAAAAGAAAGAAAGTAAATATTTTTTTTCATTGTCAAAAGGAGGTCATTCCACAAGTCCCATTTTTTTTTTAATAGCAAAACTCACAATTTTGAGTGAATTATATTTATCAACCCAAATAATTACAAGGTCTTGTCATGCTCGTGTTGAGCCATGACATCATCCAGGGACCATAATTACAACGGCTATCAAGGCAGCCATCCCACCCAACTCGCCCCCTTATCCTTGATACAAAGGGTCCCTTATCATGTTCTTTTGAGATCTTTTAATTACCGATAGCCAAGATTTTCCCCCGTCCTAGGTGTGCCCTCTACTGTCAACAAAGCGCAAGTAGTCCTAGACCAATCCTCTGAGTGTTGCTTGCATCCGAGCGTCCATATTAGCACTTTGCTTTCTTGTATAATTTCTGCGAATCTTGCCACCGCAAGACCTCCTTCAAACACACGGCGGTTCCTTGTCTGCCATACATTATGTAAGAAGACGTACCTGACGATTTGAGTGTTGATGAGGATGTCAGGATCACCCAAATTCTTCCCTCCAAGGAAGAGATCAGTCTTGTAAAAACTAATTTTCCATGTTCTTTGGACCCACTTACATATTTTCCCTTTGAGGCCTTTGATAGTTGGGCAATCCATGAAGAGGTGAGCCAGATCTTCACTAGCCAACCTGCATCCTGACCCAATCCCTCTTTCCTAAATCTTCACCCCCGTCGATAGAGCACCCCAGATTACCTTCCACAAAAATACCTTCATGTGCTGCGGAACCTTTGGCTTCCAGATGTTCTCCATTACTTGCTCCCACCTTTCCTCCGGCCATTGTTTTTTCCATATCTTGTTAAGGGGGCTAGACCAATTCTTCTTATGTATCATTGTCTGATAGATGTCTTTAGGATGGGGTTTCCATAAGAGACTGCTTCTGGGCCATTTCCAGGCATTCCCGTTTAACTCCGAATCACAGATAGGCATCACTATATTGACAAGCTCTTTCCTCACTTTGTGGACCAACAAGACCTCCAAGCTATTTAGTTGGTACTGGGTAACTAGAAGCTCAATGGTTTTCCAACTCTTGTTGTCACCGTCCCATAAGTGCCCCAGTCTACAAGTCTTACTCCTTCACTTTTGCACTTTAGATTAAATGTTTTGTATTTAAACAAGTGATAAAATCATGAGGCTTGCCCTTGATGGATGAACAAAGAACTCTCGTACTAAATCGGCACTCTTTGTCTCAAATGTAAGTAGAGTTGCTCTTCTTTCTCACTGAGTTTCAAAAAAGCATATTTCATATTGAATTGTGTTTAGCCCAAGCTCTACAGTTATTGAAAGAGTGAAAAATTCACGAGGCGTGCATATATGAAATCAAGACAACAGGAAAAGATTCGCAAGTGATAAAGAGGAATATCAAATGTTAAAATAGCTTGTATACAAAGTAGAAGTTTGGCGCTTGTGTATACATCTGGAAAAAGCTTGGCAAAGGAAGTGAATGTTGTAGTTGCATGTGTTTTTGCTTTTGTTTAATGGGAGGGAGGGGAGATGGAGAGAGAGAGAGAGAGAGAGCGGGGGGGGGGAGAGGGGGTTTACTTTGGGAGCAAAAGATGTATAGAAGAGTGATCTGACCAAAAGCAAAATCTCGTCCCTAATACTGTGGATGGCATAGGAGTTTTTAGCCAAATGTGATCGAGCTTCAAGTTGTACACTGTGGTCACATCATGGATTTTTTGTTTGTATCCATGAGAGTGTAGTTCCCTTTCCAAGAGTTGATAGTGAGTATTTTTGAGGTTGTTGTCAATGTTGAAGTCGCCAATGATGATGCTTGTTTCAATGTCGACAGCTGCATGAATCACACTCTTTAGTATTAGTAGCAAGGAATCCAATGGAATTTTTGGTGATTTGTAAACTGAGACTACATGGAGCAAAAGTTCTCCGTGTATAGAAATGAAAGCTTCAATGACTTCAATTCCAAGGGCTGATAGTTTCTTTGTGGAGTGAACAAAGACATGGTACTTGTGAAAGATTGACATCTGGTGTAATAATGAATGTGGTTGAAATCTGGTGCAAGTGGGTTAAAGAAAGTGTTTTGTCTTGTTTCTTGGAGGCATAGAATGTCTGACATCATTAAATTTGGATCACTTTTAATTTGGTGAAGATGCTTCTGGATGGAGACAACATTTAGGGATTGAATGATGTAGTGTGTCTCTTGGAAGTGGAAAGCAAGGAGATCAAGTGTTCCCATCTGGCGTTGTTTTTAGTCTCTCCAACTCAGTGAGCATGATTGCATCAACTTTGATTTGGTTTGCAAGTATTGGTTTGAGGATGTGAAGATTAACATGATCCTTGACTTGAGAAAGAGCTGTGTAAACCAAGCCAAGCGCATTGATTGTTGTTGGGTCAAATGCAATCGCTTGCATTGTCAAGCCTTGTGACCTATGAATAGTTCATGCATTTGCTGCTTGAATGGGGAGCTGTGTCCTGGATACGCTATTCAGCAATTTCTTCCCAACCTGGAATTATTTTTTTGTTTCAAAGATGGGTGTCCAGTGGTGTTCTATAAATTTAGTGTAGAGACGTGCATTTTCAGCTCGTTTTTGCCCCTGTTGAAATGTCGAAGAAATGTATCCATGCGATATGTGAATTGTTCCTTTTTTCTACGTGTTTGAGAATACCATCTGCACCATTCACTAGACCGTCGTCCATGTTGATGTTGCCACTAGAAACCTCAACTATCATTTCGCGTTTTAGCTCCAAGGTGGTTGCCAAACCCGCGGTCATCTGAGGATCATTTGAAACGACAAGATTTTTAGAGCATGTTTTGTGGAAAGTGTCTTTCGCGTGTACTATGTATGTCTAGGTAGCCAAGCCATTGAAAACAAGTCGATTATGTTCATTCTTCAATTTGTTTGTGTAGAATAGATGAGGTGTCATAAATTTGTCAAACAATTTGTTTCTAAGAGTAGAGTTCACATGGAGAAAATCTTCGTAGCCTTCCGTATTCTGTTGAGAACAGAAATAAAAATTGTGTCTGATTGGCGCATTATTTGTGTTAACTCGTGGCATTTGATATGTGTGTGCCAAAAAGAGGGTGTGAGCAATTCAACTGGTTCTTGTGGCTCGCAAAAGATCCAATGGTCCCGAACTGGGCTAGCTTGACAAAGATCTCCACAAAAAATTACGTCCAAACCACCAAATGGTTCAATGTGGTTATGCTTGATGTTGCGAAGTCTTGTATCTATGATTCTTAGAAATCTGTTGCCTATCAAGGAGGCCTCATCAAACACAACTAGTTTGAGGTTTTTGTATAATTGTGAAAGTTCAGCAAAGCTGCTAGAAGAGAGGTTGACATTAGCTTGAAGCACGAGTGGTAGACGCAATGCAGAGTGAATTGTTGTCCCCCCAAGATTGAGTGCTGCTTTGCCAGTATATGCCAGTAGTAAAGCTGTGGGGAGTTCAATGTGAAGTTGAATCGCCAAGTTGTAGTGTCGAATTAGCCCTTGGACTATAGTTTGCAGCACGAAAGTCTTCCCTATCCCTGCACCTCCCGTCAAGAAAAGATGAATAGGCTTCATTGGCTTCAATCGTTTCTTGGTTAAAATGTCATCATAAAGGGATCGTTGATCAGTGTTTAATTTTTCAACTAATGAATGGTATTCCTCGTTCGGTAGTGCGAGCTTCTTAGAAAGAGGGAGCGACCTCGCTGCAAGTGGAGGTCCTTGAAGATCAAGATCTAGATTGTATTTGTGAATTTCCATTGTTTCTGCACTTGATGAAGTGTTCATTGAGGACTCCACAATGGTTGAAGTTGTGGTCTCTAAGCTTGAGAATTTTTTACGGTTCTCATTTATTGTTTGAGAGTGTGTGATATATTTCTCTCTCCAAGAGCTAGGTGTTGGTTCAAAGGTTGACTCTTCACCAATGAACAGTAAAAACAATAAACAAAGCTCATGATAATGTCTCTCAGAGTCCTTCTCCAATTTGAAATTGATAAACCTAATAATGCGAGTTTTTTTGTTCTTTTGAGGACAGCCACGAACGAGCTTGTAGTTGCTAGCGTATTCAACCAAGCATAAGCACTGTAGATCAGGTGGACGGCGTGCGTACTTTGTGACTAGGTCATCGAAGAATATACTTGTGTCCTCAAGCTGCAAAGAATCCAACATGGCTCTTCTTTTCAACAACAATGTCTCTCGGCGCTCCAATCAGCATTTATAAACACAAATTCTCTGCTAGCACTGTTAACCCTCACGGCACACGGACACCCATCACCTACGATGGACGCGTATTATGTATTTGGTAGAGTCAGGTACCGGGCTTGTCGGTCCAATAGGGAAAGGTAGAGTGATCGCCGATGAGAGGCGCACTTTAACTTGGACATTCAAGGGATTAGTTGGTTAAGCATGGGCGCCCAAGTGTGAATGGGGTGAGCTCCTATAAAAGCCAACTAAACCTAATTTTTACTCATTCTCTCATTTGTGCAATTGAAGAGTGCTCTTGCTCCATCTCCATCTTCTTCTTCTTCTTCACCTCCTTGTGTGTGTGTGAGAGAGAGAGAGAGAGAGGGAGAGTGTGTGTGCGATCGAGCATTACGAAGGCACGACGGCGGCGAAGCGGTTGAGCGCGGCACGACTGCAGCTTCTTCTTCATCGCGGCGAGGAATCCACCACGAAGGCGAGCGTAGAGCGGTGAGTGACACACCCTTTGTTTTCTTGAGCTTGCTAGTTTAGGCTTGTTGTGTGCTTGGAGCCGTTTGTGGCTCGCATACGGTGTATTGGCAAGTCCCTTGCTTCGACAGTGCGGCAAGGAGCGCACATTTTTGGCGCCGCTGCCGGGGATATGCCCTACACTAAGCTCGGTTAGCACTTTACGCTTCCTTGTGGTGCAATTTCTATCATAGGAAAGGCAGGGAAGGAGTGTGTGGAAGGTTTCTGTTTTTTGCGTTTTCTGCAATTGCTGTCAAGTTTCAATTTCTGCTATTGTCTGCGTTTTCAATTCGGCGTTTTCACTTCCTGCAATTTTTCGCATTTCTGTCAATTTTCTGCATTTTTTTCAATTTCTGCGTTTTTCTGTACGGGTTGGTTTGTACAAAAGATAGATCGGGATCGGGATCATTTTCCCAAGCCCAAGCCCAAGCCCAAGCCCAAGCCCAAGCCCAGGCCTCAGTCCTCAGTCTTATGATATATACTAGACTCACTCTTATATATATACCCTACTCCCTCAAGAGAGAATGAGAGCATGTGGGACAAGTCCTCCACTCTCCTCCTTTCTCTTCCCACTTGCACCCTTAGACTTTCTAGTTTGGGCCTAGTTCCCTACTGGAAATTGACAGTTTTAGGGATTCCGAGGGCATAGAGTGACCAAACGGAGGGCTGTAAAGCACGGCACGACCCTCTGACCGATACGCTCGTTTCGAGCTATCACACGGCCCATTCCACGACACGCTCTAAAAAATCTAGCAAAAAAAACAAACAAAAAACACGCTAAAAACTAGTCACAAGGCCTCCTAGAGCAGCTTTTTGACACCTTAGGGTATCAAAAGCACATGCACTTACGCTCTGGGCGGGTGCTAGAACACGAGCATATTGAGGGTGCCTCTGTTCATACGGACACCCATTACCCATCCACGATAAGCTCTAGACCCTCAGCGGGGACACAAGGTAGCACCACCCAAGACCCTAAAATAGCCGCTAGTGATTCCTCCTCCGACTCAGAAATCATGGAAGCATACCCTACCCAAAACACTGAGAGAGAAGGCCATGCACCTCCCGAAGCTCCACAGCCTAGTACTAGTATGTTTAGCCGTTTCATGGAAACATTAGGTAGAGCTACTCGCTCGGAACCTGATGCAAATGAAGCACACGAAGGGGGTGGGGAAGTGGACTCTCCTTTCACATCGCACGTGGACCCCACACCCCCAAAGAGTGTCCATGTGGATATCCTGCCAACTTCTTACCAAGAAGGCCCTGTTGAGCTGCCTCCTTCAGAAGTTCCCTCTAGAGTACCGTTGGTGACAAGTAAAACCACGGGGAGCAACATTGCTTCTACCTCACAAGAAACCATTAACACGTCGACTCTAGAAGGATTGTTCATTAATGATCATTGGACATACGACCTCCACACTGAGGTGTTGACGGATCTACACTCTGGCCACGCCTACCATGTAGGATGGATAGAGATTGTACAATCCACCTCTAGTGCCACGAGCATCGAAGATCAACAGAAAATGATCTGTAATGTTATCCATGGCATTATTCAATCAGAAAGGCAAAACCGAGGGGTAAATATACTCTCAACTGGCCCCATGAGATTTCTGGATACGAGCAAGGCTCAACAGCCTACTCTATCACAAATGGAGACTCCTCTAATGAGTCCCATGGACCCATCTTACGTCATTTCACCTGGGGTCTCTATGCAATCTGAGCCTCCGAGCGAAAACTTTAGCTTCCCTAACTTGGCTCAACCCTCTATTAAGGAAAACACAGTGCTCACTCCAGGGATAAGCCTGACAGAGAATGTACCGATGACATCTACGGTTAGCGCAGTGCCACTACCTAGTGTCGTAGTACCTAATATGGGGCCTCGACCATATGTGCCTCTAGCCCCTTATGCACACATGGCCCCCACACCTCCAATTGTACCACTTGCTTATGCTCCTCGAGTGCCGCTCCCTAGCTCTTATCCGAGTGGACCTATGCCCGGTTATGTTCCATATCCTGCATCATCCACACATATGCCAAGACCGGTACCCGTTCCTCTCCCACATATGATTCCAAGAGTACCTCCACCGGCCCTACCTCCTCACATAGGTGACTTGGCAGCGTTTGCTCAAACCATAGGTCGATCTATCGCGGAAAATATGCGTCATGCATCTGATAGAGAGCCTAGAAGTAAGGCAGTACAAATTGCCAAACTCACGCAAAAATTCAATGGGGACGAAGATGCTAGGAAACACATTGAAGTGTTTGAACAAGTATGTGATTCCTTAGGGGAACGCAACGAACTACATAAGTGCAATGCCTTAAGCTTGACATTAAGTGGGAAGGCTGGAGATTGGTATAGGACCCTAAGGGTGGACGAGAAAACAATCTACCCTACCCTTCGAAGGTTGTTTCTAAAGGAGTACATACGAGAAGGTGTGCTTTGGGGTGTAGCATCTCAGCTACAGAAGGCCGAACGTAAGGAAGGAGAGTCAGTAAGGGACTTCATTAGTCGTCTAAAGCACTTAAACTCTCGTGCCCTGTAAATGAGCGCTTCAACAATAACCAACTGCTTGATCGATTCATTCGAGGGTTGAGGAATGAAGGAATCTATAATGGACTAGTGATTAGAGGTATCACAACCTGGGAAGATGTCACTGCCAATGCAATCCAATTAGAGGACAACTTGATGATAGCAGGCATGAGGGTGTCTACTGACACGAGATCCACTAGCTCACAAGCCATTGAGTATGAACCCATGACTGCAAAGCCCATTGCCAATGAGCCAAAGGTATTTGAGACATTCTTGACAGACCTCACCAAGGCAATCCAAGAGTCTCTTAAGGATAATCGACCCCCTCAAAATAGTCACATGTATCCAAGAAGGGAGCAACAATGGTGTTCCATTTGCTTAGGTCCACATAGCACTAGTGAGTGCCCTACGTTTAGAGTAAAATTTAATGGAACTTGCAACGCATGTGGTAGGTATGGTCACCAAGCTAAGGATTGTTTAATGATCAAACGTATGATGGCAAATAGACCACCTGTAGCCTGGACGGATGCACCTCGAGCTCCTGTATTGATGCCTACTCCACCTGTTGAGCAACTACCGCAACACATGGTCCCTAGATCTCAAAATGTTGTACAAGCTACACCGCTACCACCTCCTGTGCTAGGACCGCAGCCCCCGCATCCAAGAGTCGCCCCTATGAACCAAGTGGGTTGCGAGCCATCAAATGCTTATGCAGATGGCTGTGAGGAGGAAATAGACACTAGTATTGCCTACGGACTTGATACATTGGAAGAGTGTCCTATATACTACATGGAAGATTGTTGGGGGCAAGTCAAGCCGGTTTATCAAGCTGCTGCTCTCGCATCCAGAGGTCAAAATATCAACACCCAGGCTAGGAGGCCACCTCTTCAATGCTACGAGTGTGGTGGACCACATCGAGTAGCGGAGTGCCCTATTAGGCTGCAAAAGAATGCTGCACAGATGCAAATGAATCAAGGGAGCACGTCTGCAATGCCAATACTCACATGTAATCGTTGTGGCATAGATCACTTGATTGCCCAATGCCCCTATAACCCAAATGCGCCTAAAATCACACCCCTGAATTTGGTCGAAATTGCTAGTGTGACATCGCCAATACCACCCGTCGCACCCGCTTATGCGATTACACGGTCCATGCTTCAAGGGCCAGGACATATCCTCGAAGAGAGAGATACCGCGTCAGTTATCCAAGCAAAGAAAAAGAAGACACGAAGGAAGAAGTCGCAGAATACGGAAAATTCAAAGCCAAGTTCCAAAACAAACATAGGAACAGGAGATGACCCCGTGTATATGAATGACCTCGAGGATGATTCAGATTCAGTCGAGACAATGGAGACTAGAACCAATACCACAAAGGGAAAGACCGACAAAGAAAACCGTAACATGGAACCAAATGAAAACCGAATAAGAGAAAACCATAAAGAGCCTCTGAAAACACCACAAGTGTTTCCAAATCCAATCCAAGACCCCCAAGATAAACCGCAGGGGCAAAAAGGGAAAAATCGTAAAAAGAAGATTGGGACGTACCCAAACCCAGTAGACGAGATTAAGCAGGTGAAACATCTAAGAGGTTTAGTGGAGGAGACTCAAAGGAAACTAGAACCAGAACCCATGCATGTCAAAATTCATGACACAGTGTTTCCCACGCAAGTTCATCCACCCCACATGAACCATAGACCGTTAGCCATATCTAGTATCATCCAAGAAGGGAGTGAGGACGGGACATCAGAAAGTGAGCATACACCTTTCTTGTTGGAAAGGATGTTTAACGAAGGAATACCTGATCCCATTGAGGAATATGAGATTCCATCCTCACCAGTTCCTAGTCAAGGACCTACACCCTGCAAAACGCCAATGAATGTTGCCAAACTAGTGGACTTCATGTCTTCTGAGGTCCGAACCACGATCATAGCAAAGCTGTATGGAGATCCTGAGTTATTCCTTGCACTTCGAGCATTCCTTAACGGAGAGCTACGAACGGGATTACCGCAGTTTGCGCAACCAAATAGGCCTGACTCGATTATGATTGATGAGGAAAATCATGTGCAATCACTTGACTTAGATGGACACGAGTCTGTGATCGAGGTACCCATTAACGAATTAGGGCAGTATTTTGAAGGCGACGAGTCTAATGCGACCCTACCCATCACTACCAAGGGATTAACTATAAAGGGAATTCTTGATGGTGGTGCGGGAGTTAGCATCGTTACAAAAGATTGTTGGGAATCCATGGGAAAACCCCGCCTCAGTGTTACTAACATTGTGGTAAAGATGGCAAATGGTACCATAGCCAAACCTATGGGGATGCTCAAGGATCTTAAGATCAAAGTTCTAGGACACAAGGTACGACATACGTTCATTGTAATGGATTTCTCTAAACACCTTATGTCATATGAAATGATTTTAGGACGACCATTCATGAGGGAAGCACAAATGGTTCACGATTGGTCTAAAAATCATGTCTATTTGCAATTCCAAGACTCTGTCCTTAGAGTGGATTTGGTGACTGGTAAGGTACACCCCTTAGGGAGTAAAACCATTATTGATCATCGCTCTGACACCACAGTTCACTCGGCCCCACTACAATATTGTTACACTTGTAAGAAGGATACAGACATTGGCCAAGATTCTCCTTACATGGATGTGTTACCGGGTATGACGGAATCAGACAATGTGGATTGGGTCCACCTAGCATCAACCATAGACACTTGGGGAAATAGGGGGACGACCTGGGTAACACCTGAGGGGGATGAAATGCCTATACCCTTAAATATGCTACAAGCAATGCATATCGCTTTCGACAAGACTCATCCTAATGTAACGAAGAAAACATACAAGTGGGTCCCTAAAGCTTCTTTAGTGACCATAGCTAGTGCTAAAAAACAGAAGCCTTGTAAGAAACGTACCACTCGCTCCAAGAAAAGTAAGAAAATGTTGCGATGGATCCCTAAACGACTATTGGAAGCCCAAGGCTACTATCAAGGAAATGATCAAATCTGGGTGCCAAAACGTAGATTGTGCTCTTACCTATCACCTGACCCAAGTGAGCCCAATCCCGTAGCTCCAAAACGAATCAATGATCGTGGAAAGAAAAAAATCACAGAATGCTACACACCCGCTCCCGAGCTAGTTTGGGTACCAAAGAAAGAACGATTTGTTCCACCTAGCTCAGGAAGGGGGGAGTCCCATGAAGATTCTAGCTCATCATGTAATACATCCATAGAGGTAAAAGCTTCTACACAGCCTCCATCTATAGTAGTGGACCTCAATGAAGCTACAAAAGAATCCACACCTCTCAGTGTTCAAGAATCACCTGATGAACCACTTCAAGTTCGATCCTGGGAGAGTACCTTACCACCCTTGCAGCTTGACAAGGCACCTAGGGTAATAGAAAACTACTGGCAAAAATCCTCACCTATTACCAACTGGAATAATTGGTTTCAAAGGGTGACAAGCTCATTTCAAACGGTATGATCTACCCAAGGAAGGGGGGAGTGTTTGCTGACAGTCATCATTCATTTGTTTCCCTCTCAACCTTTTTCCCTGACCTCTCAATTCCAATCTTAGGAAATGTACATATAAAGCTTTATACTCACAAAAAAAAAAAAAAAAAGAGCAAGAGCAATTAGCAAACGAGTATGCACATTAAAGTCAAAACATTGACTCAGACCTACACATGTCACATTTGGTACAGTGAAACAGAAACCTATGCCATAAAACACCTTTGATCCTCATCACTTGAGTGATGGAGGGTAGGTAAGATTAGTACGATAGGAGTGTTTTTGTTTTAGAGTTGAGTGATTAGCAAAGTTCTCTTTTCCCACTGATGTGCCTCCTGGGGTATTGTTTGTGTTTCATAGTGTGTACAGGAGCGTGTTGCTATTGATAGGATTTGGACCTTCATGGAACCTTTCTCTCGTTCACACTTCAAATCAAGCGCGACCATCAACACAAACAGGTGTTTCTTGTCCATTAGCATTGCCCTTATCTTTTTTGCATCCATGTTTGTCTGCTTTGATTGTGATTGGTAGCATAATATTCAGCGCATTGGCTTAGTATCAAACATTTAATTCAATGCAATCTTTTGTCATAATCACTTGTTTAGGGGTAAAAATCAAGCAGTCCGACTAAGCTAGTTTGACCAAGCTAGGTATTAGAAATCTTCTCTTAATACCATGGGGAATGCCTTCCTAATAAGCAATGGTTACTTAGGTTCTTAATCCGATTTAGGCAGCATTGTATGAAATGTACTAGGGCTTTCTAGTGGGCTTAACCCTATTGACCTTTAGCTTAAGTATTATAAAGGGAGTTTACTAATGTGATGAGCCTGGGGAGTGTAACAGTGTTATATGACCCCCCAAAGTTACA
The DNA here is from genome assembly GCF_014529385.1 of Adiantum capillus-veneris. Classification (NCBI taxonomy): domain Eukaryota; kingdom Viridiplantae; phylum Streptophyta; class Polypodiopsida; order Polypodiales; family Pteridaceae; genus Adiantum; species Adiantum capillus-veneris. The sequence continues at coordinate 45,588,487 of NC_140931.1, forward strand.
AAATTTAAATGCTGAAAATGAACAAGCAAAAAATCAAAGTGCCACAATGTAAAATTTTAAGCTGGAAGAGAAATCTCAGCTTGATTTGGTACTTCACTCACATGTATTGCCTATGGTACTAGAGCCCTAGAGGTTCCCAGTGTGGGCGCTTTTCCTTGAAAAGCAAAAAACCCAAGGCATACAAAATAAGCACACACATCATAATTGAATCAATGTGAAAAGACTTTGGGGGGTCAAAGAAAAAGTAATCAGTCAGGCGATGATTTCATGAGAAATTCCTTTTATGGTAGCTTAACTACAAAGTTTTCTAGATATAGCCTCTAGTCAGCCCTTGAACATGAATACTTGGCTCTCGCGATTAAACAACTTAATTGACCACAGAAATTAAGAAGCTTACCCATGGTATTAATATTCGATCTCTAGTGCTTTTCGACCGTCAAATTAGCGACCCCAGACTTGTTTAATTTTTTACCTTTACATCTGTTTATGCATTTGATTACATTGCAATTTAATGTTCATTGCTAACAAATTGTTTGAAATTCTTTTACCAATCAATGTGTCTACCTAAAACTGCATATGCTTTTTAAGAGAATGCAATTACTGTGCCAATGTTGTTTGATTTTGCAGTGACTGAAGAAGGCTAAGGACATTCATCTCAAATGCTCTTCCACCTCGACGAACCAGCTTCAACTCAATAGCTTCCGAGGACGGAATCTACATCAGGAAGGGGGGCATGTTAACCCTCACGGCACACGGACACCCATCACCTACGATGGACGCGTATTATGTATTTGGTAGAGTCAGGTACCGGGCTTGTCGGTCCAATAGGGAAAGGTAGAGTGATCGCCGATGAGAGGCGCACTTTAACTTGGACATTCAAGGGATTAGTTGGTTAAGCATGGGCGCCCAAGTGTGAATGGGGTGAGCTCCTATAAAAGCCAACTAAACCTAATTTTTACTCATTCTCTCATTTGTGCAATTGAAGAGTGCTCTTGCTCCATCTCCATCTTCTTCTTCTTCTTCACCTCCTTGTGTGTGTGTGAGAGAGAGAGAGAGAGAGAGAGGGAGAGTGTGTGTGCGATCGAGCATTACGAAGGCACAACGGCGGCGAAGCGGTTGAGCGCGGCACGACTGCAGCTTCTTCTTCATCGCGGCGAGGAATCCACCACGAAGGCGAGCGTAGAGCGGTGAGTGACACACCCTTTGTTTTCTTGAGCTTGCTAGTTTAGGCTTGTTGTGTGCTTGGAGCCGTTTGTGGCTCGCATACGGTGTATTGGCAAGTCCCTTGCTTCGACAGTGCGGCAAGGAGCGCACAAGCACTATGCAAAGGTATCGACAATGCAATGTATGCTGCTTGTTGTGATGTCATTTCTTGTGCGTTGATCAATGCGCCACCAATATTTTTCAAGCGTTCCAACATTGGTAAGTTGTTCTTCTTGCAAGCTTCAACCACGTGTTTGATTGCTTTGCTTACGGAGCTGTCATTTTTTGTCATGTATGATGTGCAATATGCAGCTGCATCGTGTCCATTGAAAATAAATTGAATATCAATATTTGCATCCCACAATGCACAAAGTTTCTTGTTGAAGTTATTTGTGAAAATGTCCTTGGGGTCTCTTTTCAAAAGAACTGTTGGCTCTGTTATGTTTATGCAAAGTGCTTGGAGGTAGTCCTCTTCGTCCATATTCAGTGTTTCTAACCAAGCATCAAACGACAGTGTCGGTTCACGTTCTAAAGCAAGGAGCTACTGATCGATATGTCTCTTCCTGTCGACAATTTATTGTCTTGTTGTGTTGTTCACATTGTTTGGGCATAAGATAATTGTCCTTCTTGAGGGTGGTCGTGGGAAGCCAAATCGACACAAAGTTTTGTGCTTTTTGCATGTCTTGCGATGTGAGTGAATCTGGAAAGCTCTCAAGGATTCATCAAGCTCATCCTTGTTCGTCGTTATATATGAATCAATAAAATCCACCACCTCGTCATTCGAAGCAATGCCAAATACAGGTGCGTTTTCTATCCAAAGCAACCCATGGTCATGTTGGCTTCCTCTTTGTTGGAACTCAGTGACAAAGAAATAATCCATCAGCTCACCGAGAATGGTTTTGTCACGTTTTAGTTCTTTCTTAGTTTCTCTAAATCTGTGGACATAATATCGAGCTGTTGTAGTACGATCTGATTGGACTAGTGTTATCATGTAAGCACACATATTGGATTGATTGTCTTCAACAATGTGTGGATTGAGTTTAATCAAGCAATCCATCAACGGCTTCCACCTTTGCTCTGCGCATGAGAATGTAATAAAGATCGTGGTTTGTCCTAATTGTCGAATCATGGCGAAAACATTGCGCTTAAGTTTTGCTTTGTAGTCAGTGGAAGTCCGCAAATTCTCAAAGTCACTATATCCGACTTGGGATGAAAGTAGTTGTTCGACATTCGTTGTTGATTGAACGTCTTTAGCTTGCAGCTGCTTGCCTCGCAGCTTACCTTTACGTAAACACACCCATATAGAGCCGAGGACCTTGGTGATGATAATCTTCATTGTCTTGAAAAAAATATTCTCGATATCTCCTACAAATCTTCTGTCCACATTCTTAAGCTCCCATTGCGCGACTTTCTGATACCTTTTTTTTGCCAAGAGATGATATTGCCTTCTTTCGCCAAAGAACAATGTTGGGAAAGATAACTCTTCACAAGATTCATCGTCAAAAAGGCTCAATGGTGCAAACCCCTAGCAAGGTGCAACACTCTTGGCTTGTGCATTGTGATCTACAACTTGCTGAGAAGTGTAAAGTCCATGGAAAAGAGTGTCAGATGGTTCTTGGTCATCTACAGAGTTATCAAAGTTAGGAGAGATAGCAATGTCGGAGCTTAAAGAGAAGGAAGATGACCAAGAAGAATTGATAGTGGCACCATTTTCAAGATACAATGGCTTAAGCACAAGTTGATGCAATGCTTGTAGCACAAATGTGGGCCGGATAGCTCCACTTAGGTATGCATGATCATATTCTAATTTTCTCTTGATCTCCACAAGGAGAGTAGCTTGATCGTCTGTGAAGCAAGGCAATACAGTTTGCACCCTAGAAAAATCTGCCATAACGTTGACAATGCTTCCTCGCAACCCATATTGCCCCTCAAGTAAGTTCTCTTATTTGGGCAAATGGAATTCTAAGAGACACAAGACGGCGCTCTATAGCATTCAATTGCGAAACACTCTCCATACTTCGATTGAAAACTAGCAACCCTTGCATGCAAAAAGGTGGAGTTTGTTGAAATTTCAATGCCCGCTTGCAAGCAACACATGCATGAGAGTCCATGTGCAAAGTAGTGACAAGGACTCTCAACTCCTTCAAGAGAAGCAAGTCACCGTCTGATAATAGCCTCAAATTCTTACGAAAAAACAAACCATTGCAAGAGGCACATGGATAGCATGGAGCATCTAGAATTTTTCTTGCGTAAAGAGTTGTTTGTGATTTTGACACCCTCACGTCACTGCTTGGTTGCAAACTCGGGTCTTTCCACATTTTATAAACCTTAGTTAAAATTTGCTTGCTTGAGAATGAAGAAGGATAGGACGCTTGAAAGAGCTGAACAATATCTTTAGCACTTGCAAATGGATTCTCATTAATCAACGTGGTCGAGCAAGCAATGTCATATTTTCTCCAAACACAACGTGGCTGTTTAAAATGCTTTGACGACATAGAAATCCATACACATTTTGGTTCAGAAATAATGGAAGCAAGTGAAGGTATTGCAGATGTGGATTCTATGCTTATGCCTCCACAAAAAACAGATTTGATAAACTTCTTATTTTGGAAGACATGGACAACACATGTCACATTAAATTGTCGGCAAAACAAGATAACCAAGTGCATGCTCAAGAGCCGAGATGTTCCTCGTGTATGTATCAAAGTGTTCAAGTGGTCATGCAATGTGGTGCTACCAACAACACTATTTGTCCATGGTGCAATCCATACAGCTCGTTTTTTACTTTTTATTGTTAGCAAGGTCAAGCATTATAAGGTCAAGAAGATGTTTTTCCAATTCAATGAGAGACATAGAACAATTGAAGAGACAAATCAAAGCTTGCAAAACATCATCGTTACTATTATATGTAGACAAAAAAATTGGCAAAACATAAAGCTTTTTGTCATTTACAAAAAAGGATGAAGGATAGGCAGCCATACTACCGTTCTTCAAGCAAAAGGTTAGGAGGAAAGATACAATTTAGGGTGCCTTGTAATCAATCACAAAACCATGCTTGCCTATAGAGTATGTTCCAGCTTTGCTAAAGGAAACAAGAGATGATTTCAAGTCTAACAAGTTCTCATAAAAAAGGCTGAGAAAAGGCTTGGAAAAATTTAGAACTACATCCACGATATTTCCTTGCAGAATTACTTGTACAGCTTCTCCATTTTGCAAACAGATTTTAGATTGAAGAGAAGGCAACTTCATAATCTGCACACGCTTTCCACACGAGTAACAAAAGGGGTGGCAAATTTGACGACTAACATTTCTGCCTTTGCAAGAGTCACACACATATTCCACCTCCAAACTGTTGATGTTAACCATCTCCAAAGTTCCAAAGACCTACAAACAATTATGAGATTAAAACTTGCAAGCAATACTCACGCAAATAGATCTAGTTAAAGTAGATTACCTTCTTCCCAAATCCCATACTAGTGACTTGTTTTGAGAGATGCTGCGAGAAAAAACTCTTTAAATTTTCTGGCAATGCACAGATAAGAGTTGCGTCCACCACAGATAATATGCTTGATGCTGCTTTGAAGACGTTGATGTTGTGCGCAACACATGAAAAAGAACCCTTGGTTTTCAAAGCAGCAACCAAGAGATGATAATCGACACGCCTGGAAGGAACAAATAGCAACTGCAAAAATAATCCAGATTAGAGATAAGCCTTAAGATATCAAGGCAAAATTGATCAAAATGACTCACACTTGCTCTATCATTGGATGCAGGGCCATCTGCGATGGTTAAACGATAACTATCACCACCATCGACCTTGGAGGTCTCAACCTTCACAACAGTGAACACAATAGTGGGAGCGAACTCAATCACTGCCTTATCAGTAAGCAACTCCTTAATTCTATGTTCACGGTAAACATGTAAACAACAATCAAAGCTTTCAACTTTTACAACAGTAGTGGCAGCATTTGCATAGAGAGCCCACAAGCTAGTACCTCCATCTTTCCACACTTTTCTCTTGACATACGCCCCCTCAATACGCTGTCGTGCAGCTCTGCAGCCATGTAGAGAAACAGAGCAGACAAATGCAAGCTAAGCTTCTTTGAAGCCTACACATTTAATGGTCAATGATCAGGGCTTGTTAACAGGCCAATTTAATGATTAATATATGCCAGATGCGGCTTTAAAAGGCCAACTGATACCTTAATGATGCCAAAAATGACTATGCTTGAAGTGAGCACAGATGGGAGTTTATGATCTAGAACTGTAGTGCTTGAAGTGCTCTACTGGCCTATCTTTACGGCTCCTCGATTGGAGCTACGGTGAAAATGAAGGACTCCGGGAATTGGCAATTGGCCATGCAGTCAAAGATGACAGCTCTGCATAAAAACTAGACATGGAAGCTAGTTAAATTACCACAGGGCAAAAAGGCTCTACCTTGTAAATGGGTTTACAGGTATAAGATCACCAATCATGATAGTCACCCAAAGTACAAAGCAAGGCTTGTTGCCAAGGGCTTTAAGCAAGAACAAGGCATTGACTTTGATGAAGTCTTCTCTCCGGTGGTCAAGATGACTACATTGAGATGCTTTCTTGCATTGGTTGCCATATTAGATTTGGTGTTGCACCAAATGGATGTCAAGACAGCGTTCTTGCATGGTGATTTAGATGTGGAAATTTACATGCAGGAGCCAGAAGGGTTTGTTGAGAAAGGCAAGGAAGATTGGGTATGCCAGTTGTTAAAGAGTCTTTATGGCTTAAAACAATCACCGAGGGCATGGTACCATAAATTCCACAAGTTTATGCTTTCTCAAGGCTACAAACGTAGTGAGTTCGATCACTGTCTATATACAAAGAAGGCTAAGGATGGTAGTTGGCTAATCCTTATTTTGTATGTGGATGACATGTTGATTGCTGGCAAGCACATGAAGAAATTTCAGCTTTGAAGTCAAAGATGGCCTAATCGTTTGACATGAAAGACATGGGTGAGGCAAGTCATATACTTGGTATGCGCATTGAGAGAGACAGATCAAAGAAGTTGATTTGGTTATCTCAAACAGAGTATATTGACAAGGTTTTGCAACGTTTCAATATGGAGAAGGGAAAGGCATTGAGTGTTCCATTGCCACCATATGTGAAACTTAGCAAACAAGATTGTCCTGTGTCTGAGGAAGAACAGGCTGAAATGGATAAGATTCCATATGCGTCTGCAGTGGGTAGTTTAATGTATGCAATGATTGCTACTCGCCCAGACATTGCATTTGCAGTGGGAGTAGTAATTCGATACATGTCAAACCCAGGCAAGAAACATTGGGAGGCAGTGAAAGGAATATTGAGATACCTAAAAGCTACAAAGAGTATGCGTATATGCTATGGGAGTCAGGAGCTAAGTGTAAAGGGTTTTACAGACTCAGATTATGCAGGTGACTTAGACAACCGAAGGTCTACGTCAGGGTATGTCTTTACATTGGTTGGTGGAGCAGTATCATGGCGTTCTAGATTACAAGATTGTGTTACTCAGTCTACTATAGAGGTTGAATATGTTGCAGCATCAGAGGCATGCAAAGAATCAATTTGGCTTAATCGACTAGTAACAGATTTGGGAATCAAAGAAGAGATGCCTGTGTTATATTGTGATAGTCAAAGTGCTATACAATTGTCTTGCAATCCAGTTTATCACTCAAAGACAAAGCATGTGGATGTGAAGTATCATTTCATCAGGGAAATGCTCGAGGATAAGCAAATTTAGCTTGTCAAAGTTCACACCACAGAAAATCCTGCTGATCTACTTACAAAAGGACTTCCCTCAGAGAGCTTTGCGCATTTTCTCAAGCAGTTAGGTGTAAGGTAGTACATCACTTCTCTACATCTCTTGTATATTAGCTTGTATAGTAGCTTCTCTCACACTTAAAGTACCACATTGGACTTTAAGTGGGAGGTTGTTGGGGTATAAAGCCCAATGTGGTCGCCCAGGTAAGTGGGTGGGCCGCCAGGTATGTACACATATTCTTTTGTAAAAACCTAATAAGAACTCACTATGCTCTACACATTACAGTAGAGCGAGTTCACCATATCGTCGTGCTCTTCTTCTCGCACTCTCTCTCGCGTCGCACTTCCGCTCGTACTCCTTCAACTTTCATCACCTTGCCAGTGCCAATCATAATGTGGGTATAGCTTGTATTATGCACAAGAAAGTAGGACTCTAATCAACAAATAAGATATCTTGGTTCTCCCATTTAGATCCTCAAACATTCAATCACATGCATAATGTATGCAGATTTAAGTGAGATCGTATTTAATGTGCGCAAATTTTAAGTGCAAGAGAGTCTAATGTATGCAATTTTTGTTGCACATGCTCTAAAGGAAACGTATAAGAAAACAATATGTTCAATATGAAAGTTTGGGATGACCTAGGTGCAATACATCTCATAATGTAAACATGACATACATGTAAACAAAATAAGTAATTTGTGGTGTACCCTCCTTATAAAGAATCCAGTCCCACCCAGACTATAGTGTAGGGACATTTAGCCCCTTTGTAAGAGAAAGGGGTGTATTGTCAATCCATACATCAAGAGAGAATACTTTGAAAGTTCACCAAAGAAATGTATGAGAAAAACTACCCTCCTATACTAAGAACCAAGGCTAAACCAAAGATTGTACACAACATAGAGAGAAGCTAGAATCTTGTAATATCGAACATGTTGTTAAGTGAGCCGATGTTAGTGAACAGAAGATGTTAAAGTCCCAAGCCTTGTAAATGCACATCAAGGATTAATGTAAAGAAGCAGTAAAGATTGGAACTACACATTTTTTACATTTTCTCAAAATGGCCATGTATTGTAATTTCTAGATTTATTTCAAGCCATTGTAATAATTGTAACATGTTACAGGCTCAATAAAAGTTCCAAGCTGTAATAATACCAGATATAGTAATGTAGGGACTCTTAAATGCCTTGGATATTTATTTTGTAAATTGTGGATAAATTTCATAATTTTGTTTTGGTAGTTTTTGCATTAATTTCTAATTACTTTTGTAAAAATTTGATAAAACATGATCTTGATGAGCTATTTTGGATGCATATTGACGGCACAAATTTGGAGCACTTTTATGCCCTCATTGGTTGAGTTTTGCGCGATTCGCTCTTTTTGGAGGTCGATTAGGTTTTTGTTGTAATTGGTGTTTTTGATAAAAATTGCTAGTTTTGGCTTGCTTGTGTATGTCAAAAGTGTTTAGATGTGATTGTGGATTATTTTTTGTGGTTTATGAAAATTTTCAAGAACTTTTATGACTTTTTGGCTTTTTTTTGGAATTTTTGATTTTTCGGCTAATTTTGGCATTTTTTGAGATTCAAAAAAAATAAAATTAAAACAATTTTGAGAACTTCGACCACAATTCAATTCGATGGTTGATCACAAGCTTTGGTGTGCGGTCCAACAATGTTGCAAGACAATCTATGATGAATGCGATGGTAAGCTTTGGCTTTCAATGATGGACTCGACGACCCATGTTGGTGAGAACTCCCTCTTATTTTTATTAAGGTTCAAAAATTTTAAAAACAAATAACTCTCCCTCTCAAGAAAGCGCGCTTATTCTCTCTCTCTCTCTCTCTCTCTCTCTCTCTCTCTCTCTCTCTCTCTCTCTCTCTCTCTCTCTCTCTCTCTCTCTCTCTCTCTCTCTCTCTCTCTCTCTCTCTCTCTCTCTCGTGGGACTCGCCACCCTTGAGACTCTCTGTCTCTTTCGCTTTCCATCACGTTGACTGCAAGGCAAAAAAGAACCAACACACACACACACCTCTCTCTCGTTCTCTCTCTCTTCTCTCTCTCCTCTACTGCGCGTTGACAAGCTGTTACTCTCTCTCTAGCCTTATAGGCACTGTTCTTTGATGATTGACCTACTCGCATACACACACACACACACACATTTTTTCTCTCTCTTACCCCCTTGCCTCTGTCGCTTCCTCTATACCACCTTCAAGGCAACACGTCCACAGGTAATAAACTTTTGTTTAATTTTTTATTTATTTTGATCTAATTTGTTAGAAAATTCTGTTTTACTTTTAAAAAGTCAAATAAATGCCAAAAATAATAAAAACTCACAAAACAATTAATTAAAAAATCAAAAAATCATTAAAATGTTCCCAAAAAAAATCAATTAATAAAAGAAAAACAAATTAAATATAAAGGAACTTTTAAAAATTTTCAAATATAAATTAGAAAAAACGTCAAAAATTTTTAAAAAATAAAAAAAGTAGAAGAAAATTCAAAAAATAGAAAATCATAAACAAGTTTTAAAAAATGAAAAAATCACTAAAAAGTTTTCTAAAACAATCTTAAAATCACATGAATACGTAAAAGATCCTGAAAATTCATTAAAAAGTTAAAAAATTAAAAAAATCATAATAAATCACACAAAAACTAAAAAACATTAAAAAAACTAAAAATCTTTAAAAAATCATAAAATTTTCAAAAGTATCAAATAATTAGAAAAATATAAACAAAGAGAGAGATGTGTCAAGAAAAAATTTGCAGACGTATCACATCAAGAGCAGACCGAGTTTTAGTCCAAAAAAAGAGAGAAAAAAATTGAATCAAAGCCAAGACAAAGCCGTGTGGTAATGAGGTAGAAAAATGTAAAAGTTGTCGAAAAAGAAAGCAAATCAAGTCTGCCTGAAACAAAGTGATCTTGCAAAATACGCCAAAAAGTGATCAGCTATAAAACAATCACAACAAGATCCAATTCAAAATCAATTATCAGTAACACCCTGCAATTAAGGCTAATGTCACAAGCCAAAATCACTAATTGAGCCGCTTTTGGAAAAAATGGGCAAAATTCGAGTTGTAAAACTCAAGAGAGCTCAAATTTTGGCCTAGAAAGTTAGAAAATCCTCCCAAAATACTCCAAAAAGTGACCATCTAGAAAACAATCACAACAAGATCCAATTCAAAATCAATTATCAGTAACACCCTGCAATTAAGTCTAATGTCACAAGCCAAAATCACTAATTGAGCCGCTTTTGGAAAAAATGAGCAAAATTCGAGTTGTAAAACTCAAGAGAGCTCAAATTTTGGCCTAGAAAGTTAGAAAATCCTCCCAATTGTGTCCTAACCCCTTTTGTGGAAATCATCAGTATTCTAGCCAATTTTGGAACGTGTTGCTGCAGTTCAATCAAAGAATGCTAGAAGTTAGAAGTAAGAGTGTTAGCCAAAAATTGGAAAATCCAAAGCAGGAAAATCCCATTGGACAACATGAGACTTTGCTACGAGGAAGTGATATAGATTGAGCCAACATGGACTTGAGTTGAATTAAGAGTTCAATCGTATCAAAAACAATTAGCAACAATAGCATGGAGCATAGCACAATAGAGCAAATCTTACAGCTCCATGGCTATAGTAAAGACAAGGTTTCTTATGCTGATTTACAAGGCCATAGGTATTTGATGAGCAATAAAAGTAGCAAAGGAGCCAAGATCCTATTGATTAGAGTGAAGCTAGATAAAGAGAACTCCTAGATGTTTACAAATTTTAGTGGAGCCACGTATTGCAACCTCAAAGATGAGGTGCAGAGATAGAAGTTTGCAAAATTGACCAAAGTGGTTATCCAAACATTTGCACAAGCCAACAGACCATACAATTGGTGCATATGTAATCATGATCATTATAAATGGACTACACTGGTCGAGTCTACAATGGAGAGCCACAATTGGAAGACCCAATACACTAGCCAATAGAAGTCAATCTTATCAAATAACCAAGCCAAATAGAGTATAGAGGTCAAGATGGAGCAGTCTACAACATGCTACTAAGTGTTTTGAAAGAGGATGGCGACAACTTAGCCAACGTAGAAGCAACAACTTCTCAGCAAGATCTTGAGATGGACAAGATAATTGAAGTACCACCCGTAATGGTGTACTACTCAAATTGTGGAATAATTGGTGGACATTTTCTAGAGGATTGTCCCAAGAATCCATACAATAGGAACACAGTAAAGACAAAGCACAACATGAGTAAATGGGAAAGGAAAATTTTGATGTAAGTGCATCTAGCTTACCATTTTTGGTGCAATCAAATGTTCTTGCATTAGCATGATTAGAAACACAAGTAAAAACACTTCAAGTTCAAAATCTACATGAAGATGCACAGGCACCTAAACAGCTTAAGTTGGAGCCCTTAAACAACAAATTCATGCATGAATTTAGTTAGACTCTTTAGTTATCACTGGAGGTCAAAAATAGTGCTAGGCTCTCAAATGATCCTATATCCACAATGAGTAGTGTGAAATCATTTATGAGTCTAAGGTGGTCAAAAAGAGTTCTAGTCTTTCAAATGATCCTAATCCATAGCAAGTAGTGTGCAATCATTTATGATTCTAAGGGATATATCAAAGTGAATGCTACTAGCATTGTATGGCATACATAACTCCTATACACATTATGTAGATCAAGAAAGGAAATTGTACAAAAAGATTTGATCAGTGTTTGAGAGGTCTACATACCATCTCATAGAATTATACCCAATGATAGATCATGAATGATGGTTTATCTTTGAAGAAAGAATCTATCATAGCCCATCCTCTCTAGAGCTAAATGACATTACTGCGTGAACCCAAAAATCTGTCCAAAGCCAAACTCTCACCCATCTCAAAAGTCAGGCTTCAACATTGTGATTATATAAGTATATATTATGACCAAAATCCACATAGATATAGACAAGCATCTAAGATCTATGATTTCTTAGGTCTTGAAACCATAGAAGTTCATGTCATAAGAGACCCACGGGATAAACAATATCAAGGTAGCACCATTTTAGATGAAATAGGAAAATCTCGTTTTCCAAATGCTAAATTGATGTGTTAGGACCTTGCTATTCTACTATTTCTAATCTTAAATTTTCCTTAAGTTAGATAAGATATCATGATTCTAGCACCCAAATTGATCTTTCTATATTGGCTTTTGTAGGAGAACTTATGATATAGATGCAAAAGGACTCATATCAAAGAAATGCTTTAAAACATCAATCAAAGCTCATAAAAATGGATTCTAAAAAAGATAAGGTGTCAAAACACACCAACTAATGTGACTACTAAACAAATTAAGCTTTAATTATGACAACAAAAAATAAAATATCTAGACACCAAGAGCACCAACAACTCTTCTCATAAAATTTGTCATTTTAATTGCAAGTAGGAGAAAACAACTAGTCTAAACTTTAAAACAGTATCAAGTTTCAACTACACTATAATATGCACAACCTTCAAATTAACATTTGATAATTAAAAAACCTAAAGAATATTGTGGAGTAGCCTATGGCCCTAAGACCATAACTTGTCATCTATGGCACCTATAATACCATTTAGTGTCAAAGAACATATGTTTGTGCCAAAGAATCCATATTAACATGCCACATTTTCATCAATATATGATTTAAAACTTCAATAAAGCCTTTAACTAAACATGCTCCTGAAAACTTCAATACATGATTTAAATCCTCAATAAAGCTCTAGAGATGGTGTCTCAACAAAGAAGATGTTTAAAAACACCATTGATGTGACTAATAAGAAGCATATGAATTGATTACAAAAAATATGTATATATGAATTGTACACAAAGATTGCGAACAAATAATTTTATAAAATTTATAGTCTTTATATCATGTACAACAAAGTACTAAGTGCAAGGAGTATAGTATCCTCAAGATAGAGGGAGCTCAGCAAACACCATTTTTGTAGCACTATCAATTGTCGACATCATTTTGATAGTTTTTATCACCTCAAAAAAGATAATTACTAAGAAGAATATGATAAAAGCATCAAACAATTATATGCGCAATGTTACTTAAGTGAAAGGTGTCTCCTCACATAGGATGCACTTCATCAATCCAAAAATCCCATGGAAGGATGGGGAGGTGTGTGCGCCTTGCATAGCAGCAATTAGACCAAGATCTCTTGGAATCCAACCATTGAAGCCATGGCCGTCCTCCCAAGCCCAAGCTTGCGCAGTTTCGTGCACCACACAGAGGTGTCCCAATTGGGAAACGGTACCCGAAATAGACAAAAACAATTGCTATTTTGGGAAAATCTCTAAAAAGATCACGGTTCACACCTTAAAGCCCTCCTTTTAGGAGCCAAAAGTGAGAACACTTAGAGAGAGAGTGGAAGAGAGACCTCCTAGGCCACCTAAGCTCTGATACCAGTGTAAGAACTAGGGAAGCTAGGCCTAAGATCCTCCTCCCAACCCCCCATTAAATAGGCGGGCTCCTAGCCCCTTGCCCTAGACGGATCCCTTGTCCACACTGTCTAGCCCGGCCCTTGGCCGAAGTCCATGACCATCCTAGTCCTTAGGTTTGGGCCTTGCCCCTACAGAACCCTTGTCCTGACAGCTTTCATCGTTGTTCACCAAGTTGTGATCTCGTTCATCTTTGTCGGTTTTCCTTTACTTGTTTGAAAATTGAAAATTCTCTCTTTCACTATTGAAATGGTTCTCTCTCTAGAACATAATTTCTCTTCTTCTTTCTTGCCCATGACACTCAAATATTTTCAATGTTTCTTGCTACCTGATACACACACAATCTTCCCACTTATACACGCACACAATCATGTATGCTAATACATCCTCATACATCTCTCTAGCTCTGCTTCTTTGTCTTGGTCTCTTTCTACATCTCTAGTAGGTTTCTATACTACCATCGATTCTCTCTATATCTCTTTCTCTCACAATTTCCCTTTTTGGCTCATACACCCAAATACACATACAACTCTCGCACAAACACACCCTTGAACACACACCCACACACACCCCACATGCTGACATACACACACACACACCCCACCTATGTTAATTTGCCTTCCGATCAATTTCTTACTCTCTCTTTAATCAACTTATTTCTCTTTCTTCTTGCTCTAAATTTCTATGCTACATGGAATGGTTCTCTCTTTCTCTGACTAATTCTCATACACACATATACTATATCAAGCATACACACAAGAATGCATCATCAAAAAACATACACACACACACACACACACACGCGCATAATCATCAAAATCACACACACACACACACACATAAGGAACACTGCTCCAAACCTACTCAATTCTACATCTAGCTTTCCCTCGCTCTTGAATTCCTGTGGTGATTCCTCTCTCTCTCTCTCTCTCTCTCTCTCTCTCTCTCTCTCTCTCTCTCTCTCACACACACACACACACACACAATTAAATACACACATACACACACTCACACAAAAAACCTTTCCCACTCTGTTGTCAATCTCCTCTCCCCTTTCTTGCTCTTGCTTAGTGCTACACAATGACAAAGCTCTTTTTTTTCTCACTCTCTACACACGGGACAATGCACCCTCCACATGGGAAGATGCACATCCATGCAACCCCCCTCAACTCTCTTTCTCCTCCCCCGCTTTTATTTTTCTCTCTCTGGCAACCCCCATGCATCCCATGACTCTTCCCTCATAATGTTCTAGATCAGAACTGGAAAATTTCAATTTCTTTTTAACTTGTTGGTTCCTTATTAAAATAAAACAAAATCAATTAAGGTATTTAAGTCTTGATCCCACACTCACTCTCTTAAGAGGATAAATTTTAATGTCATAAGGACAATCCTTTAAGATCTATCTTGACAATAGTCTCTCGAGCTTAAAATTTCTTTCTCTCTCTTAGTTCCTCTCTAGCAACCACTTCTTCGGGTCCCATGAATTTTGTTGCCCACATCTCCCATGATGAGGCATGTTGAAACACATAAGAAAACATTTTTTTGATATCTTCTTTAAACTCACATTCTCACACGATCGTAAAGACGGTCCCAAAAGACTTCAAAACTTTACATCAACAAGTCTCAAACTCTAGATTTATCCTTAAAGATGGGCAACCAAGATATCCAATCTTCACACTTGTGTAATGATAGTTATTTAAATTTCCTCTTCTTATATAGATATTACCCTACAAGATTGACTAGAAAGAGACTAGCAACAACTTATGGAATCTAGTACTATGGCCATAGGTTTAGGCTAATACCCATCACGAGTGTGCTTTCAAATGGAACTCATAGGTTTAGGCCATAGTTTTAGGCTAATACCCATCACGAGTGTGCTTCCAAATGGAGCTCATAAATATTATTTGACAATAAGTAAAATTGACAAAAGCAAGCTTAAACACGATACTAATGAAGCTAATTAGATGTATATGCTCCTACAATGCACAAAACTCATAAATATTATTAGAGAAAAATTAAATCTAACAAAAGCAATCTCAAACATGGTCCTAAAGTAGCTAATTTTAACCCTAGCTTGATACAATCAATGAAAATGTTTAGGGGTTGACATTCCTCCCCCACTGAAATGAGAATTTGTCCTTGACAAACAATACAGATGTGCTACACTTTAATTTGCTTATATGGCACTGCAAACCCCCCAAATTTGCAGGTACATTTGACTGTAACTTTTGAAAAGAAAAAACTTTCTTTTCTCCTCAAATGCGAGCGTCCTCATGCACATCACACAAAACACTATAGTTTGGTCATTCTAACTTGCTATAAAACATGAATGATATTTTTGTCTATATCCATTCATTAAATCAATCAATCAATTAGACAAGCAAGCATGCAATGAGTCAAAAAATGACAAATTAATAAGCACTAAACATAGTGCAATAAATTGATAGCATAGTATGCATATATACCCTCACTAACCAACATCTATAGAGAATTACCAATAAAAAACTCAAACCTCACCAATAGAAACTAAGAATAGATAATCAAGGTGATTAATTAATCCAATAACTATAAACTACCCTAGTCTAGACAATAAATTTATTATTGTTTAATTACAAGAACAACACCCCTTCCATGGTGATAGATCTCTATATAGGTAGAACTAATTAACCCGTATATTATAGAAAATATACTAGCATTTACAACAAAGTGGAAGTCATCGCCTCAAAATAATGTCAAATCTTTTGAATTTCCAAAATTTTTATTGTTGTTTCTTTCCATGCATTCTTTTTGTTTGTTTTGTACTTTATTTTGACTTTTTTTGTAGTTATGTTGGACTTGATTGCTTTATTTACTTATTTTTTCATGCATTCCACTCTCACTACTACGTCAAACAAGAATTAATAATACTTTACACCACCATCCTGCACAAAATCTGGATACGGCTCATGGCTCTCACACTAGAGATAGAGTTGGCCCACTTGCCTACCAAGATTATACAATGATAGCCACAGAACATTGAAACACATAGCAAGAGCATGATAGAGAGAAAAGGGGGGGGGGAGAGAGAGAGAGAGAGAGAGAGAGAGAGAGAGAGAGAGAGCGAGAGAGAGAGAGAGGCCTTTGTGTGTGTCTCTTTAGTATATTGTTGCAGATTTTGTGGCTAGGAGCCAAGCTCCTTGTGTATATTTTTCAAGATTGGACTTGGTTTGTATGTTTATTGGTGCTTAGAAGGCATACCTTCATTTGGTGTGTCCATTGGGAGAAGCTAGAAATGAAGCTACAGGAAATGAGATAGATTTTTTAAGTAAGTGAGATGCAAATCAAGAAAGGAGACAAAGAAGTGTAGAAGATGGAGAGAGAAATGTGTGAACCAATGGTGTTAGTCAAAGCCAACAAAGTGGTTTTCGCATAAAAAACAAAACTTGAAGGAGTACAAGCATTGTTCAAGAGAAGGGGACATGCTAGAGTAGTAAAAAAGAAGCAAGAAAGATGCTGAAATAGCAAATAGAGGCATTAACAATGGGGTTGAATCGAGGATAGAATCGAGGATAGAAGATGAACATAGGAGTTAAAATCTTGAAGGAATCTCACACAGATTATAGGTGTAGCAAAGAGTCAAGGATTGAAAGTCTGGTAGAATGCAAGGTAAGAAAGCGCTTGGTGGATAGATAGTGTGAAACAAGAAGGGGACAGAGGAGAAAGGGCTTATGAGTAGAACATCACAATTTCTCATGTGAGAGGCTATTTGGAAAAACTTGGGATGGAAAATTGATGGAGTTAGAGATGGGAAAAGTATGCACATTGGGAGAAAGATGGTGGGAGAAATGCGCCCATCAACCTTGAAGTAGAGAAGCAATTGTGGAATGAGGAAGTTCCTAGTGGAGGAAGCAAAGCTTGAGAAAGAGAAGCGGGCTAAGATGCCATCACATAAAGCCAAGAGTTATGGATGCAGAGATAGTGACAAACTCATGGCTAAGAAGCAGCTATGATAGGGATGCCACGTACATAGGAGAGATCATAGGAAACAATCATGGCGGTGCCGAAGCACGTAGTATACGTACCATAGCAAAAAATCCTAAACAAGAAAGGAGAGCATATTATGTTGGAGTTTGAGTATGGAACTCTACAGAGAGGTTGTGGATGTGCAATATTGACCTTGTTTTCTTATTTTTCTATTATTGATGTGGTGCAAATTTGAAGTTATTATCTCTATTTTTAGACTTTGGTCTTTCTTAATCAAAGGGGTGGTACATTCATACATGCACATCCAAACTTTTGATTTTCAAGCATACTAAAAAACCTTATGTCGGAGGATTCTGATGTAGCAAAGGTGCTATTCTGAATGGCTAGGCTTTATTGTGGATGCACCAAAAATGAGTGATCCCAAGTTTTGTAGCCCAAAAGCACAACAGCCCTCTAACTAGGTCAAAATGTTTAATGTATTGCTATACATTGTCACAATCGTTACTTTTAGAGACGTTTTTTGACATGTTTACGTATAAATTTCCTTTTCTGACTTTATCAACTTTCCAACAATGTTCACAATACATTTTTTATTAATTTGCAAACACACACATATAGGAAAATGTCCTTGACAATACCATAGATATAATAAATTGAAATTTTGGCTAGCAATTAAATATTCATCTCCCAGCCCAATGCTTGATCTAAAAATGCATATGCCATTTTTGTAATCAACTTAAAAACTTTCACTAAAGGCTTTCAGACAACCAATGAATCAAATTTATGGTGAAACAGGACTTCACTATCGAGTTTAAATGATGAAAAATAATGAATTCTCAATCATGTTTTCATTTAAATAGCGTTAGATAGTTATTACCTTGTTTTATTAAGCTTTCTTGACTAACCATAGGGTTTGCTTAGGTTTCCATCGATATTAATGTGCTTTCATTGTTGTTCACCAAGTTGTGATCTGGTTTCTCTTTGCCGTCGTCTTTCTTTGCTCGTTTGGGAATCAAATATCTAGCCATGCGTGAGGTGATGCCTAAACTTGAACAGTTGCTTGTGGCCAAAAGCCTTCAATCTTGCAGATGTGCTCCAACCATGGGCTCTGACCATTGATTGTTGACCCTGAGCCACACAATCCCCAAGGCTTCAAGATTTTTGTTTGGTGCAATTCAAAATTTTTAAAATTTCCACGTCAAACACTGTGAAGCTTCAAGGGCTACATGGCGACCCAACCAAATTTTACAGTCCTTATAGTGGGCTACAATACTTAGGTGGCTTAGGTCACCCACTGATTTTTTTAAGAAAAAAAATGTCATACAACGATGGTGGCCACATGCAAGTTGATAGACAACAAGGGGAAGGGGGGGAGGGGCGATGAGTAGCTTTCTTGTCTTCTTCACATTAACAAAAAACTCTCCCTTATGCCAGCCTTTTCCTCTACTATGTAGGTCAATTTGGTGCCCCTCCTTGTAAGGGCCCCTGCCCGTGCTGCCCACCAAGACGAGAACCCTCCTCGTAAAAGGGGCTCTACCCATGCTGTGGCAACTTGAGATGAGGGACATAGCATCAAAGTGAGAGACAAAGAGCGAATCATCATGCCAGGACTTCCACACCCTATTTCTTCCTCCTCCTCCATGAGTGCTTCTCTATCTTGAGCTCTGATACCAATCTAAGAGACAGGGCGTTGATGCATGCAACTCTCCACATATTCATGCCATATATAGACCCTTGGCATGCTAAATATAGCCCCTTGAATTGCATGAGCGTCCCGACCCCTGGCCTACCCAATCCTACCTTAGGCCTGACATATCCAATAGGCTATACTTTACACACGTAAGAGGAAGTTCACACTCGCCATGTCTAATTAAGCTTCCACACAGGTAGAGGGTGTTCACACACACACGTAGGTGCAACAAAGCTCACACATAACAATAAGATGCGAATGCTTATGTGGAAAATTTGAGTTAATGTCATCGAGTAGATTCAATACCATTAGTTATGTTGTTTCAAGTTGTGATGGTCTCAAAATGAGGAAGATAGTGGGTTGGTGACTACCTAGCTAATAGGATATTCCCAGAGACAATGAAGAAATGCAAATAGAGAGACATACAATGTTCTATCTAATAGAACATTCCCAAAGATAGTGAAAAAATTATATATCTAATAGGACATTCCCAAAGAGAATGAACAAACGAAAATAGAGAGACATAGAAATAGAAGCACTCAATTATTCCTTGGTAGAAAATAAATAAAAAAGTAGGACATACAAACATTATATTAAGGAAGAACATAAAAAGAAGATATTAAGATTAGTCCCAACTAATACTGATTGGGAAATGCAATTACACATATTACTCTTACGACCATATAGAGTTGTGTATTAAATTTCATGCAGCATAACTTTCTCCAATCGTATTTGGCTCATATGCAATTCTACCTCTACAAACTTTTATCCAAATTCTAAGAGTTGCACAACAGTTTTAGTATAATGTACATGCATTGCTTGTTTGTCTTGAAGCACTTTGAGAAATTATAAGATTTGCAAAACAATTTTATTAGATTGGACATGAATTGCTGGTTTGTCTTGTTCAGCACTTTGAGAAATTAGGTGAACATCTTGCTGCAATTGCTCACATATTTTCGCTAAAATGCAAGAAAATAGGTCTTTAACTCAAAATTGATAACAAGGAGTTTTAGAAGGGTGATTTGGTGCTTGTATATTCAATGGCGACTACAACCCAATAGTATGGAGATGTGGACTGCCAAAACATCTTTAGACAATACTCCCGATGGAATTAACCTTCCATTACAGTTGATGGAGTGACATCACCTGTTTAATTATATACATATCAATGGGTATCTTTGCTACTTCCATCAACATTGTCATACCCCAATTGGTGAGCAATTCCTTCTCTACATCTTTGAGCACATATTATCCAACAGTTTGGTAGGATATGGCTATGGCTATCTTCTCTTCTCTCAAGACTTGTCATGCCCTAGTACAAATACCCTTGCTTCCTAGATGAACCCCCCACGTGTGGGATTTTGGACATGCCACATGGAAGCTCTACATTCACTGCAACCCTTTGGAGGTCAAACCAATCACCCCAAGACCTTGTTAAAATGACTTTTTTGACACCAATTTGGAAGCTCCCCATTTCTTGCTCAGCAACTAGATTTTTGCTCTGTCAAAATTCCATGAAAGCCTCCATATTTGGCTTCAGCCCCACCATTTTCTCTACACTTTGACTTCCCCATAGCCTTTAACAAATGAGAGGTCCCCGACCCGTCGACACTGAAGTCGTGATGGGGGTCCTTGACAGGTCTCCAGGACTATTAAAATCAGAGTCTCAAAAAAAGAATCCAGGAATAGACCTTTGCCATTGACAATGGCTTGGGACTATAGCCCTAGAAGAAGACCTAGTCCTATCTCACAGTGGAAAAACTAGAAAAGACACTAAATTTAAAAACTTTTGCGGTCCTATACTTCACCAATTTGGGCTAGGGTATTCTCAACCAACACTTTTTTCCCGCTAGTAGATGTGAGGGCACAGCTGTTGGTGAACTCCTCTTCCAATTGAAGAAGTCTTCTGAACATTTTTATTGTGCGGGGATGGATAGTTACTTGACTAATCAGGTCCACCCGTCCATGATCGACAACCTGAGTCAATCCCCACTTACCACCCCACACTCACACATGCTTCTTTATTGTTTAATTACTATCACACTCTTTGAACATTTAAAATAATCGTTTCTTTTAGCTTTCCAACATAGCGATTCATTAAAACAAGCATAGAAATCAGTATTGTAAAACATTCTTTTACATACAAACATCTTTAAACTTAAAACAAGGTACAGTCACTTAGAATACTCCTTGAAAAGCCTGACCCATACACGACTTGTCTCAAGATCACCTAAAGATGACAAAACAACACCCATTCCTTATTCATAGTTCCGGGTGAAAATATCACCAAAGTTTCGGGTGCCCGTACACCAAAACTAGTTACCCATGCAACCAAGCGGCTCCCCTAGGATACAAAATAGTAGCCTAACTTATGTAGAAACATCAAGACATGACAGAGTAAAAACTCACTGTTCATGGGAGTAATCGACTTATCCATGACTGAAATGCCATCATTATTCATCAACATATATACCAAGGAGTCGGAGGTGTCTTGAGACAAGTTGTCTTAAGGATGATCAATCATATCTTTCCTAAATCAACCAGTCTATCCCAAAATAATTATTTCCTAATTTATAAACAAATGTACGTTGGTTTCTTGGAAGACACCTTCCATTTTCAGCCAATTATTCAATCCCTAATTCCTTACTCGCTCCTTACATACGCAATGTTAACACTTATAATAAGAACATGAATTATTGAAAACTTAAATAATGGAAAATCCACCAGAGATTGGTCAGGCATCTGCTGTCATGTCGGAACATGAATACTTTCATCTGTAGGTCTACTACTAGGCTCGGCCTCATGATTGAAAGATGCTCTAGCCCTCTTGGGAATAGTATCGTCCTCATCGGATTGAGGATTTGCTCGGGTTCTCTTTCGAGCCATGATTATATCCTTATAAAAGGACATCTATTTATCAGATAAAACATTAACAATCTGATACCGACCACTCTATAAAGTATTTTTCTTTTACTAATTTTCTCCTCTTATTTCAGCCTAAAAAGGCTTATTTTTTACTTAATATTTAATACATTCATTATTTCATAATGAATTTATAATCTTAACTTCTTAACGATATTTATTTCTTTTAGTAATTTTCCTATATACTTTTAGAGGTATCAACTATTTATCTTAATTAACTTTTAGTCAAAAACAGGGTTCTTGAGCTATTGTCATTACTTAATTTTCTTAAGTAATTTTGGTCTAAGTTTTCCAAATTTCTAGTGATATTTTCTAACTTTGATAATTTCCATATAATTATCTTTACCAATTTACTATTTTTCCTCTTTAATTTACCACAAAAATCAATCAATTATATCTTAATTAAATAGGTAAAATAATTATTTGTGCTTAAAATAATTACCCCAGCCTACTGACAATGTTTACTAACTCTGATAATTCCTATGTAACTATCTAAGCTAATTAATTAATTTCATCTTTCATTTTATAGTTAATTTTACACATTTACGGCTTAATTAAATAGATGAACTAAATATTTGAGCATAGACTAGTTACCCTAGCTTATTAATGATATTTAATAACTCTGATAATTATTGTGTAATTATCTAAGCTAATTAACTAATTTTCCCTTTTAATTTATAATCAATTTTAGATATTTTTGAGCTAATTAAATAGATAAACTAATTATTTGTGTATATGCTAATTATTCTGGTTTACTAAAGATATACACTAACTCTGATAATTATTGTGTAATTATCTAAGCTAATTAACTAATTTCTTCTTTTAATTTATAGCTAATTTTAGATATTCTTAGCTTAATTAAATAGATAAAATAATTATCTGTATATATTCTAATTAATTCATGTTACTAATAATTTTATACTAACTTTGATAATTATTGTGTAATTATCTAAGATAATTAACTAATTTTTCCTTTTAATTTATAGATAATATTAAATATTTTTAGATTAATTAAATAGATAACTAATTATTTGTGTATATGCTAATTACTTCGACTTACTAATGATTTATAATAACTTTGATAATTATTGTGTAATTATCTAAGCTAATTAACTAATTTCTTCTTTTAATGTATAGCTAATTTTACATTTTTTAGCTTAATTAAATAGATGAATTAATTATTTGTGTATATTTTAATTAGTTTGGATTATTAATGATGTATACTAACTCTGATAATTACTGTGTAATTATTTAAGCTAATTAACTAATTTTTCTTTTTAATTTATAGATAATTTTAGATATCTTAGCTTAATAAAATAATTACTTGTATATACTAATTACCGTGGCTTACTAAGGATGTATACTAACTTTGAT
The DNA here is from genome assembly GCF_014529385.1 of Adiantum capillus-veneris. Classification (NCBI taxonomy): domain Eukaryota; kingdom Viridiplantae; phylum Streptophyta; class Polypodiopsida; order Polypodiales; family Pteridaceae; genus Adiantum; species Adiantum capillus-veneris. The sequence continues at coordinate 45,611,863 of NC_140931.1, forward strand.
AATTATTGTGTAATTATCTAAGCTAATTAACTAGTTTTTTCTTTCAAGTTATAGATATTTTCAAACATTTTTAGCTTAACTAAATAGATAAACAAATTATCTATCCATATGCTAATTATCTCACCTTACTAATTATGTTTTCTAACTTTGATAATTAGTATGTAATTATCTAAGCTAATTAAATAATTTCCCCTTTAATATTACAACTGGTTTCAGATGTTTTTTACTTAATTAAAAAGATAAACTAGATAATTGTGCATGTGCTAATTACCTCAGCTTACTAATGATGTTTCTAAACTCTGGTAATTTATTTATAATTATCTAAGCTAATTAACTAATCTCGCCTTTAAAATTAAAGCTACTTTTAGACATTTTTAGCCTAATTAAATAGATAAGCTAATTAATTGTGCATGTGCTAATTACCTCGGGTTACTAATGATGTTTTTTAACTTTGGTAATTACTATGTAATTATCTAAGCTAATTAACTAATTTTTCCTTTAAAATTATAGCTAATTTTACACTTTTTTGCCTAGTTAAATAGATAAACTAATTATCTATTTATAAGATAATTACCCCGTGTTCCTAACAATGTTTTCTAGCATTGATAGTTATCTTATGATTTATTAAACTAGTTTACTAAGTTTCCCATATTCCCACTTGATTGCCAAGCTTATAATATGAAATAATACGGATATTTATTATATATAAGTAGTATGATTACATCAATGCCCTTAAAATGATGAAAGACTAATGTTCAGGTTTTTGAATATTGCAGCAGAAGCTTAGAGACGAAAAAAATTAAAAATTAATAGCGTAGAAGAGGTGATGCAACTTAGCTGAAGAGAAAAAAAATAAAATTGTAATGATCCATGATTTGTTGGAGGCAAATCATGGAGTTCTACTCGGGATGACCGGCTATTCGTTATCCAAATCGTAGCCTAAAGCTCTGATATCACTGCTACAGCGGGGAACCGTGGCTTCCCTGCAAAATACCCAAAATAACACAATAAATCGCATAAAACAGAATATTCTGCATACCTAGCACATCCACAAGCGCATAATCGCAAGATACACGGATAGAGAGAGAACGAGAGCGAGAGTGCAATAGAGAGCGTGCATTCGTACCTCCTAGAGCGGAGTGCTACGCCGGGACCGCGAGAGAGAAGAGGGAGAGAGAAGAAGAATAACGCAGACACTGGGTGCAATCTCCCCCCTTGCAAGAGTGAGCATTTCCCTCTTGCATGTATTTAATTTATAGATTTCTTGAATGCTCAAAGTGGGTACAAACTTGGCCGGCCGGACATAAATGGCCGAAGCTCATAAAGAGCGCTTGAATAATAAAATGTACAATATAAATGTTATATCCTCTCACATAGGCTAGTCCGATCAAGTCTTTTCCACCAGTTAGCTGCATTAAATCATAAAAATCAATTCCATTACAAATTCCATCTCAGTTTCCAAGGCTAATCATTGTAAATGACTTTTGCTCGTTACAGTTGTCTCCTACATTGCGCTATACAAACAAATCAGATTTGCTTTCCTAAATTTTTTGCTTAATTATTACTTTCGTTTATCTATGTTATTCCGTTACAGTTGCAAAATTTTCTTTCCGCTAAGTTGTCTCACATTTCCCTTACCGCAGGGTACTGGATAACTTTTTCTTTGTGTTCCAATTTAATTTATTTTTTAACTTTGCAATTTTCAAATCAAGGTGCCCACACTGTACGTTTTAAATGTGTGATCAAACACTAATATTGAAGCAAATTCTCGTTAGGCGGGATATTCTTTTATTTCAACTCAAACTACTCACACAACACACTAACATATTTGGATTTGTTAATTATACTATGGTGCAAGTTTCATAGTCATGTTCTCCATAGCTTGTACAAAGAAGTTATGTTTGACAAAGCCTGGGATGCAAGTTATGATTATCCACGCACACACTGGTTTATATATTTCTGATGCAATATACCCTCAAGGTATGTACATTAACCTCGCTCCTCTTTTCATATTTGCTTTACCGACAATGTCTTCGGAAACCAAACATCTCTCATGTCATCACTAGTACTTCTTAAATGGAATCACTTCTTACATCCTGTTGGTATGTACCTCAAATACATCACTCCTCTGTTCCTATTTCCTGTCTCTGAATTATCTGCTCAGCTGAATACTCCAACCAATACTAAGATCATGGCTTCTAATTGTACTGCAAGGAATTTTTACTAACATGACTTGTCTATAAGCTATGCAGCTACTCATGTCAGCTACGGTGCTATGGGATAGTGCACAACAATTTGTAAGTGCTTTGATATACTGCACTGTGATGTCAACAACATAGTAAATATTTTTTTTCTCCTTTATGTCTTGTCTAGTCCATTGTTCACACAGGCACACAGATTCGCCGATTTAGGTAGTATGTAAATACTCATCTTGGTACAATTACACCGATTCAGACAACACATGACAAATTACAAATTCATGATTTTAAACAATACCAAATGCAGATTCGCCGATTTAGGCAGCATTAGTGCAGATCCACCGATTTAGGCAGCAGATTTTGTTGGTGTCGATTCGCCAATTTAGGCAACACCGATCACAGACTCATGCTGCAGTGGTTGGCCACCACTGTCCTTAGCATCCTTCTGTTCCCGGGTTTACAAATTGAAGGATATTTGGATTTACACTGGGTATATGTTGGCAAATATTTGGATTTGGATTTTGATTTGGAATTGGATTTGGAACAGGATATCTGATGATTTTTTGTCGCGACAATTTTTGTGGAAGTACACTTGAGATTGATGGGCATTGATTTATTAAATGATGATTGTGACCAATGATATCTTGATTTATCAGGATATGACATATACTACTTATTCTAGTGGTATGGGACACTAGAATAGGCAGTATGTGGATGACGGCAGGCATAAGCAATATTGTCTAATTTTAGGAATTTTTCTTTTCCTATGTTGTAGTTTTGATACAGATTTCTAATCACTGTTTTTGACAAGTATGGTTTGCAGATTTTTATCTTCGCAACTGAGGACAGTTGCTTTCCAACGGAGAGGTATGTAATGGAATTGTTATTTTACTCTTTATTACAGCTGACAGGTGGAAAAGGCATCAGCAGATAATGGACTATGCAGAAGGATATCACATTTTATGTATATTTTTTATTATTCAAGTGCTTCGGCCATTTATGACCGGCCGAACAGTTTGTACTCATTTTGACCATTTAAGAAATCTATAAAACAAATACGTGCAAGAGGGAAATGGTCACTCTTGCACGGGGGGAGATTGCACCCAGTGTCTGCGTTGTTCTTCTCTCCTCTCCTCTCTTCTCTCTCACAGTGCCGACGTAGAACTTTGCTCTAGGAGGTGTGCTTGCACGCGCTCTATTGCGCTCTCTCGTTCTCGGTCTCTCTCTGTTCGCATACGTCATCGATTATGTGCTTGTGGTAATGCCAAGTATGCAGTTTGATTGGTTTATGTCTTGTAGCATGTTATTTGGGTATTTCACATGCTCTCGGCTGTAGCAAATAAAGGGAGGCCCGAAAGAGATGGACACTCCACACATGAACTCCTTAGAGTTTAAGCATGGTAGTTGGATTACATGGGAAGGGTTAGAAGGAAGATCTAATTCCGTGGGGGAGCAAACCTGCCTCCAACCCTATGGATCCTTGGGGTGTGGAGCCATGACCGCACAACCTTCTACTAAATCTTCTCTTATAACGCTCTTTCTCTGTTGGGAGGCGTTGTTTTCCCTTTTGAAAAAACATGTGGCACCCGCTGTTCAGGAGGTCAAAGATCAAAGCAAACTCTCACTATATGACATTGCACACCAAACATGGAAAATACTATATGACTATATGACATGGGAAGGGTTTTGAAGGAAGATCTCACTATATGACACTGCACAACAAACATGGAAAATTCTATAATGTAAAGCACAAAGACTATTTCTTATCACTGCTTGGGAAAGCACATTGACTTGGGTCTTAGTTCATGAACAATGAAACCATAACTCCAATGAAGGTTGTGAGGATGGTAAAAAAATTCATTGAAGGACGTCTTGTATATCGAAGGCAAGTCCTTTTGATGGATGATTGCGAGTCCGCCCACCACAAGAGGAAACAAAGGATATCGAGGATGATTCCAACCATCGACTAAAGTACAATGTGCACACCCAAAGCGAACAATCTAAAGGAATCCCTAGGAAGATCAAGTTTTTTGACATTACTCCCATTAGGAAATCGGAGAGCAAGGAGGAGTATGTGGTAGAGCCAAAAGACAATGAGGCTTTTTGTATGATATGACATATCCCAATTGCCTCCAAGGTAACATGTGGTGGCACAAAGAGTGGAAAAATCAGGTGCAAAAATGGTTATTGTAGGGTGTGTCAAAGGAATTCCCACACCTTCATTTGAGGACTATCGTAAGCATCCTAATGGACTTCAACGAGAAATTATGTAGTGTTGCCCTTCATGTGATCCATTGTTAGAATGGAACACAACATGTCCATGGTTGCATCCTACATCGAGCATATGGCCAATAGCTATAGAGACTAATTTAATAGAGGAAGAAGTCAAGTGCTTGCTTGAGAGGTGGCACATGGTGGAGACAACCAATGTTGCAACACCCACAACATATTCAACCAATGAAGGTGCCTTTATGAGGGAGGTGGAAGTAACACAATTACAAGTATTTGCAATGGGATTTGAGTGAGATACGAGTTATCAATCTCAAAGGAGGCAACCAAGCGAATAAGAAAGGCACTTGAGATGAAAGCGAGATCACAAAGGAAGTGATGTGAGTGGAGAAAGCTCACAAGATTTTCAAGTTGCTTTTAAATAGTAATGCACTAGAGGGCCACATCTACAATGTGGAGATTAAAAAAGAGCCATCTTGTACTTGTCCCGACTTTGCAGAGCTTGAAGAGCAAGAAAAGCCTTATCTTCTAGTAAACATTTGTATGTTGTTTTTCTTTGTGTGCTAGGCTTGAGACAAAATGAGCATATGCTTTTTCATCAACCTATTCTCCGTTGAGGAGGTTCACAATGTCCTCAGCCAATATTTGACCTACCCTTGTATGCAGTAGTGGAGTACATGCTGCCCCACGACCATGTAACCAGCTTTAGCCATGTTGAATTTATGAAGGTGGCTCCTTGATTTGATGAAGTCCTACTTTATCCACTTTTCCAGTAAATTATGAGCTTTTACACATAATTTTTCTTGGAAAAAAAGCTCGCCATGGGTGAAACAATGCTTGCTAGGAAATGCTTGCCTAGAAACAAGCCACCCATTTTTTTGTATAAGGGTGTACCCTGCATGCGTGCCCTTTACGGGATCTTTGCAGTCTCTCTCTCTGTCTCTCTTTGTAAGTTTCATGTAGGCCACTATGAATCTTCATCTTGTCGTATGGGTTTTGTCTTTAGGTATGGGTTAGATGGGATGATGTATTCATGGAAATTTCTTGCTGCCAAACTTCAAAATGTGTTAACAACATCAAGTAGCTAGCTTGGTCGATTGAGTCTTTATTCTTTTGTGACCCGGGACATGGGTTCAAAGGCGGCCAAGCGACCTTGTGCGCTCATAAGGACGTTCGTATCGATTCGCACGGGATGTGTGCAATTTGCTACAAAAAACAACATCAAGTAGCTCTTGCTCATGTTGTTTTTAAGTACATGGAAAAGCTTGATTGGACACGCCTTTGAGGAGTAGAATGTTGAGATGTGAATACATGTCAGTGCCCCTGGCGCAGGTCCAATTCATCAAATATGAAGAACGTCTCTTTGTCTCTCACTCAGCTATCACAGGAAGTTTTGGACAAATTCTCACAATATTTCCCACATTGTGACTTACCTCAACATCATGAGCTTCTGTGAGGGAGGCGTCGCATACCTAGCTAGGTACGATTGGGGGCAGGGGACCACCGGCGGTCCCCTGCCCCCAATCGTACCTAGCTAGGTATGCGGTGCCTCTCGAGCAGAAGTTCATCATGTTATGCATTGCATGAAAAACACTAAGAAAGACTCCGTTTTCCTACATGAGAAAATTTCTAAATCTTCTTGTGTATATGTAATGGAGCGTTCGTAGCGTGTCTCGCACAGAAAATCAGCCTCTTCATCCTCTTCTGTGGACTGGGCCGAATGGGTGCCAGAGTGCCTGCAACCAGCCATAGCCATAGCCAGCAAGCTTCCATACCACCACGACCACGAGGATGATGAAGACGAGGACGATGAGGATGATGGCCATTCTGTAGACAATGAGCAGGATCCTCATCAGAACAGTTATGAGGAGGAGGAAGACGAAGATGGATATCACCGTTTACAAGAACACACACAGTTCCACCGTGTCCACCATCACCTTCACAGGCAAGGTGCAGGGGCTGCGTTAAGGTCAAGAGGACGCCAGCAGCATCAGCATCATCACCAGAATCATGGAGGGGATGGAAAACTGTGCGTCTCTTGCAAGGAGCTCTACTGTCCTCTTCGTGGGGGTGATACCTGCCATGAGTGCTATGAGGAAGCTTCTGAAGCAGAGGCCGCCCTCAAGAAAGAGATTGAAGAGCTCAATGCCCGCATTGCCTTCCTCCGCACTTGGGCACCTGAAGCCATGTCTGAGCAATTCTCAGACCTTGTTCTTGAGAGCTCTGATGGCTCCAAAATTAGGGCTCATCGAGCTATTTTGGTATGTCTCTCTTGTTTTAATCAGAATTTATTTGGCTGCAACCCTTCATTGCTTTTGTTCTTCTGTCTGGGGTCTGAGAGCACATGATAATTTTACTTCCTTAGTTTTTCAGAACTGTGGCCAATGTAGATGTAAGTGGCACTTCCAAAACAGTTTTATATCATGGTAAACGAATTTTTTTGAGCTAGTAAGCGTGTAGAGTGTGATGATTTTTATAACCTTTGCCATGGAGTACTTTTAGGCTTTTTTGGTGTGGTTAAATGGCTCAAACTAGTGGGGGTGGACATAAACCTGGTTTGTTGGTTTAAGAAAATAAGCTCTAATTAGGAACTAACTCCATACAAACCTGCATCTACAAATGGTGTGAGTAGGCATGGTGTAGGTGTTGTCCAAGCTATGCATGGCAAAGGTGATGGTCTTTACTTCATGTTTGGACAAGCAGGTGAAGTTAAGATCGTATGTTATCAAGTATTGAAATTTGAAATTGTGATTAACTTTGCCATGGAATTCCTCGTTTGGGTTCTAAACGTTGTAGAATCTCATTCGAATCTGTTATCTTTAGTAGGATTTCAGAATTTTTGCTTTTGTCTTATCTTCGTTTGTATGATGTTGACATTTAGGAATGAAGTTTTTGCAGTATCTTATTCTTGATTTAAAATGGTCTAAAGTTGAGAGTTTGTATGAAGTTTCAGTAAAGTAAGTTTCTCGATTTTGATTTTTGATATTTTATAGCATTTTGTGTGTGTTAAGACTCTCTTAGTAGTGCGTTTTGTTTTAAGTGTTGTATCCTTTCTTGAGGCTTGTAAGTTTAGACCTTTTTTTATGTTGCAAAATACTGTATACACTTGTAAATCTAAAATCTAAAGATAATCACTAGGACAGATTTATTGAGATGGATGTAGAGCTTGTTACAAGTGAATTGTGCCTTGATGTCCGCAAGGTGAGTTGGACTCGATTGAGCGATATGGTATGTGGAAGTTGTTTCCTAGGGCAGCTAAGTAAAAGGTCATTGGTTCCAAGTGGGTCTGCAAGGCTGAGTACAACTTGATTAGTTTGTGGAATATGTAAAAAACTTGATTGGTAGTTAAGGGCTTACCTCAATGGCTCAAAATTGAGAATGATGAGACCTTGGTTCCGAACTGTGTGGATTGCCGTGATGTAAATCTTTCTTGTGTCACGTGGGCACTTCACTTGCGCCACGTGGACATGCTTCTGCCATAGTCTAGCACGAGTCTTAGCTTAGGACTGATCTTGGCACCTTTGTGAGCCTCTAGCAGGACGTGCATGTCCAGGCCGGTCATAGTTGCATACCCTCTCTTGCACAGAATCGCTCAATAGAGGCAGAAGAGATAGAAGGAGAGCACAGGCAGCAGTGCACAGACCCTCCCCAGCGTTTTCTCATAGAGCCAGCCAGCGTTTTTGGAAGTTGACAGCATCAGCGTTTTCAGACTTCCTAAACGTTTGCAGATTCAGAGGTAGCCTTGTCGTCTTTGTAGATCCTCGCCGGTTGCCTAGCGTTTTGCAGATTCAGCCTAGATCTGCTGCGTTTTCAGTTTTCAGCCCTTAGTCTCGTTGAACCCGAGTGTTACCCGACCCCATCCAGTAGCAGATCCTCGCCGCAAGTGCCACCTTGGTGCAGATCTGCCAGCAGTTCATTTTCAGCCCAAAACAGTCCTAGCGTTTTGCAATTTCAGCCTAGATCAGCCAGCTTTTTTGCATTCCCACCCAGCCTTGCACGACTCGGCAGTTGCAGATCAGCCCCGCAGTACCGCCACAATAGTAGATCCATAGCTAGAAGACCTAGCGTTTTCACATTTCAGCCATCAACCTAGCAGATCTTGCCGTCGTCGTCAACACCTTCATGATCGTCGTCGTTGACATCATCGTTGTCATCGTCGACATAGTCCTCACTTAGCATCATAGCATTATGACCCATGGTGCAAGAATAAAGAAAGTACTTGCTCTGGCAACAAAGCAAGGGGGCCCTTGAGGGTTTGGACCCGACATACTGTGTCCTCTCTCTCTCTCTCTCTCTCTCTCGTGTCCTCTTTCTTTCAGTTCAATTCAGTTCTTTCAAGTGAAGTAAAGTGTCCCTTGTGTTTGTGCCGAGTACCTAGATCCGAGCTAAATCCATTAACACTTCTGTTGCACCTGACATTGGTATGAGAGCTTTGTGTGTGCTTCGGCTTCACGTACTCAAGAGAAGAACCTAAAGAATCCAAGAAGAACCAAGGACCAAGGAACCCCAAGAACTGCCTATTTTTTTACCTTGAAGGAAGCTTCGTGTCCCTACCCGGACTTCTTAGCCTCTTAGTACCCTCATCATGGAGCATCCAGAACCAGTGCCCATCTTCATCGCCATGTCTTTGAAGGACGATCGACATCAGTATTTTTTGAAGTTGACAGCATCAGCATTTTCAGCCTTCATCAACGTTTGCAGATCCAGCGGTAGCCTTGGCGTTTTTGCAGATCCTCGCCGGTTGCCTAGCGTTTTGCAGATTCAGCCCAGATTTGCTAGCGTTTTCAGTTTTCAGCCCTTAGCCTCGTTGAACCCGACCCCATCCAGTAGCAAATCCTTGCCACAAGTGCCACCTTGTTGCAGATCTTTCAGCAGTTTATTTTCAGCCCAAAACAGTCCTAGTGTTTTGCAATTTCAGCCCCAATTAGCCAGCGTTTTCGCATTCCCAGCCTTGTACGACTCGGCAGTTGCAGATTAGCTCCGCAGTAGCAGATCCACAGCATATTAACAGGGGATGGAGGCTAGAGACGGGGGACGCCCGGATCCGGGACGGGGACGGATGGCAGACTGCCTGCCAGATGGGAACGCAACCTGAACGTCCGGGGACGGCAGGGAACATTAGTCAACAGTCAACTTTTAAAATTTGAAAAACTAACATTGAAATTTGACTCATTTTGAGCCTTTGTGGCATGTACTTTTCATTTTGTGTCCATCTCGATTCTCGTGCCATCGATGTTTTATTAGCACATTTGCGTCTATATGACTCATGTCTTTGGTCTATTTAGTGTAAGTTTGTGGTTCAAGTTATGCTCTATGTGTGTGGGTCAAAAAATGCCAAAAAAAACTTTTCTTTTTTGTTTTTTGCCGCTTCGCCCCGTCCCTGTTTCCTAACTTTTGCCATCACGTCCTTGTTCCCGACCCCGACCTGCCGTTCCATGTTACTATGATCCACGGCCAGAAGACTTAGCGTTTTCAGATTTCACCCATCAACCCAACAGATCTTGCCGTCGTCCTCGACATAGTCCTCACTTAGCATCATAGCATCATGACCCATGGTGCAAGAATAAAGAAAGAACTTGCTATGGCAATAGAGCAAGGGCGCCCTTGAGGGTTTGGGACCGGACATACCGTGTCTTCTCTCTCTCTCTCTCTCTCTCTCTCTCTCTCTCTCTCTCTCTCTCTCTCTCGTCTCTTTCTTTCAGTTCAGTTCAATTCTTTCAAGTGAAGTAAAGTCTCCCTTGTGTTTGTGTCGAGTACCTAGATTCGAGCTAAATCCATAAACACTTCCGTTGCACCTGACATCTTGCCCCATTGTTCAGCGATAGAATACAACCTATTCTTGCCCTCAAGTGATAATTGCTGGTATGGACCTAACCCACGTTTTTTGACGGTGATTTGCAGAAGGTATATGAGAGATAACCTCACGATTGTGAGGCTCTAAGATTGAGAGACAAAATTTGCAAGTTGTGAGAAGAGACTCTGCAGCCAAGCAAGCTCCTTGAGCTTAGTACAAGAAGATAGATTCATTCTTTTGATTGTTGGGGCTGTGACATTGATGTCTACTTGGCATAATTGATGTGATAGCCTATATGCACCTATGTGAAACCACGTGCTAGAGTGCACCCAGGACTTATGAGACATGGAATGATGTATCATATCATGATGTAACCTCTTGCAATGCTCATGTATGAGGGTCAATGAAACCTATATTTTCTCAAGGGATGCAATGATTTATTTTCTCTATCATTGTAAGTGATATTGTAATGTCTCCACCATAATGTAACAAGTGGTATAAGAACCTTTTTAGCATAGAAAAAAGTCTAATCCTAGCTCTTGATTAGATCAATTTCAAAGGTTTTGGCCTACTTCTGAAATGCCTTCCAAAAGGTTTTATAAGTTCTGTATATATACGGACATACCTAGATGGAAACTATATGCTCATGCACTTTGCACAACATGTCAATCTTTAGAGTAAGACATGCATTAGGTGTATTATGTTGCTAGAGAATTGATAGCTTACTTGAAGTTTGAAACTTGAAATAGAATAGATGAGAACCAATGAAGTATAAATATTTGTCTTCTAGGGAATGCGATGATCAGAAACACAAGGTTTCAAAAACGTTGTTGGGCGATTTTAGAAAACGATTTTCTTTCTTTGTATAAAATGTACGGATGGCTCTTGTTTAAAAAGATCTTAAAGCCTTGGTAGAGGCACTTTGTAACATTATGCATTGTAAATATAGTAAGTAAAAAATAGTGGCAGCTCTGGTGTGTAAGTTGGGTAGTTTGAGGACAAATGACCATTTACGAAAGGAAAGCGAGTTTCTAAGTGAAAGAGGGGAGAGAAGCCACGTTCTGGGATTGCATGACAAAGGAGAAGCAAGAAGAGGTCAAAATTCAGTTTTGGACCTAGAAATTAGTGTTTTCCTCACAAATTTCTCATCAACATTGGAAATCTGCAGCCCCACGAGTCTTTTTTGGGGTTTTGGCACATTCTGTATGCGCTTGTGTATTCAGATTTCTCGATTTTCAAGTGTAGAATTTTTTGCAACAGCCTATAACAGTAAATAAAAGCTTTTTCAAGAGTTTTTCTATCTTTATTAATGTGTTTTATGAGGTTTTTTGTCGGGTTTATCTATATGAATTATTGTAGCTGAGGGTTCTTGGTTGAGGATCATCTTATAATCCCCTATTAAGTTCTTATTCTCTTTGCTTAACTATGTATTAGCTTATCTACATTGTATCACAATTCGGGGGACTTGAGAAAAAGAGTGTTTGGTTTCCTTTGTTTGGTAAGGATTTTTTGTGTTGGTGTATTTGCAAAGTAAGTGAAGGCGAAGCTATAGAGGCGTCAAGATAGTTTTTCTTCTTCCTCACAGCTTTTTGGTGCTTCCACAGGGGAGCATTCTAGTTACTCTAAATTTGTTGTTGCAATGACATTTATGTATCCCGAGTTCCATGGTGGCGCTTAAGAGGATGTTTTGGTGTTCCTAGAGGAGTTGGAAGTTGCATGCATAAACAAGCACATCGTGGATGAGGGGCAAATGTTGGTGGTTGTCTTTTTTGGAAGGATGATGCTCGCTAGTGGTACAGAAGGTATGAAGTTTAACACAGAAATGCGAATGGAATTGTGTCAATAGCGCTTTAGGAGGGGTCAAGTGTCACAAACGGGAGCGCATACGAATAATCAACAAGCTGAAAATAAATAAACTTTCAACTAAAAGAGATGAGGGAGAAGATCGACACATTATTAGGGACCAAAAAATGGGCTGGTAACCCTCCCTCGAGAGAATCTTTATTAGGGAGAATCTTTTTACGAGCACAAAAAATGAAGTGACCCCTCCATTCTAATTCTTAGACTCGATGGTCGATTCCTTGCCATGCGGGAAAATCCGAGAGGCAAGCTCTCAATTCCGTCTACACACGGAGTGTGGAACTCTACAAATCGTTCTAGCGACCACTCTACTAGCAGGGGAGTCTTGAGTGTCTAGAGTTGTTGAGCTTAGTTGTTTCTTCCTCCAAGAGTTCGCAGCTTGCTTGGCTATAGCCAGGGAGGAGGAGAAGTGTCCTCGACGGGGCATTCTTCCTTACAAATAATATAGGAGCACCACCTTGACAGTCCTTGGTTGGAGGAGCAGATGCAACAGGCTCGATAGGAGATGACTAGCATTGAGGAGTAGCGGCATGAGTTTGCCTTCCATTGATAGGCATCTCAATGGACCTAGGTGGGTGATAGATTTACAAGGGAGTTCTTTGAGACGCTGGGGCCAATTGACGAGATCTGACAGGTCAGTTGCTTAAGAGCCTGAGGATATGCGTGCAGTTGTTGTTGACTTCTATCGTTTCTTGTTGTTAGTTGAGCCTCAGTCAGTAGAGTGTCAAGCTGCATGCAAAGAGCAAATTTGGAGATGCCTAGCCTTGTTACTGAGGAGATGCATCAAACACTAGAGCTTCCTCTCTAGCTAAAGGACCTCCATGAGGCCCTCATGGGCATTTCCCCGAGGTAGCTGTCTAGGGGAGGATGGTTTGACTCCCAGCTTCTTTTTGGATTATTTGGACTTGCTTGGTTCGGATCTTTAGAGTGCCTATTAGTACATCTTGCACACTAGAGAGATGCTTGACATCAAGAGTGAGGGATCGATCTATAGTATTCCCAAGGATGGAGGCTTCTTATGATGAGATTCGGTAGTGGTGGCGACCCATCACCATTCACAACTCGGCCTACAAAGTTCTAGCAAAGGCTTTGAGTTTGAGGATCCAACCATTTCTTGAGAGTATTATACATGGGACCTAGACAGGTTCTGTCAAGGAACATAGTATACTTGACAACATTTTCACCTTTTGGGAGGCATCTGCCCTTGTGCATCTCCAAGTGCACACAGTCAGGTGCCCTTGGCAGGGGGGAGAGGGAACGCTTCATGCTCTTACGTTTGTTGGTCATACAGGGTAGTCCTCTAGCCCCCTATCTCTTTCTTTTCTATGCTAAGCCAATGAGATTTTTTTTGAATTCACAGCAGGTTGGCTTACCTGGTTTAGAGATCCCTATTATAGGGGGGACAAGCTACTTGATGTTGACTTTGCTTTGACAACTCAACCATGTACTTGGAGTGCCAAGGGGCCAATCTGCATATGTGTGAGCAGGTTCTTGAGGTGTTTTAATGTGCATCAAGAGCACTGATCAGCCAAAGGAAGACATCGGCTTTTTGATTTGGCAGTGCTCCTACACCTAATTGGTCTCCAAGTGAGGGCTTCCAGTGGATTCCCCTAGGGACTCCAGTACACTATCTGGGTTGTCAGGTTGTCTTGGACTTGTCCCCTCAGCAACAAACTACTCCCCTCCTCCTGTCCATGAGGAGGAAACTGCTTCACTGCAGATTGACGCGGCTTTCTTTGGCAGTCATAATTGTCGTGGTCAACCAGGTGCTGTTGGATACTATGTGGTACATCATGTCTTGTTGGGTCTTCTCAAGCTCCTATATTAGCCAGCTAGAGAGGCTGATCAGGAAGTTTTTATGGTCACGGCACGACACCTGGCTAGCGTGGGCCAAAGTGGCATGGAAGGTCATCACCTTACCATGTTCTCAGGAGGGGTTGGGGATCATTGTCCCAGCATAGCACAGCAGAGCCCTCCTTGGGAAGTTTGTGGTCAGAGCACTGCTTCCAAGGGAGGAGCTCTGGAAGTAGTTGTTGCTTCACCATCTTTAAGCTTGAGTCCCCCATGCGGGCCGCCCTTGGAGCCCTTCCATCAGGTGGATTTCTACAGAGATGCGCAGTGTTGGTTTGAACAAGAGGTTGGAGGATCGGTTTGTTGTGAGCCTGCTTAGGTCTCGAGAGCAGCTGAGGAGTGGCCTCGAGTAGCATCATCCCACTTTCACGGAGGATCACTTGAGGCAACCCCTTATTTGGAACCCCATGGGTAGCACTTAGAGAGGCCACCTGGTTGGTAGTAGGCCTCATGTTTCTTGGTGTCCCATGGTAGAGGGTCTAGCCCGCACTCTCAACGACTGGCTACATTTTTAGGATTGTTCAAGGAGGCTCAGAGCATCCTGCTACGAGGCATGAGGGGGGTGCAGAGCATCAGGATATTACAGAGGATTTACCAACTGAGTGACTCACCCCTCTAGTGGCAGTAGCTGAGTGAATCACCCCTCTAGTGGCAACAACTGCAAGATGGATGGGGCCCTTCATGGGACTAGAGGTTCTCATTGTTGTTTGAGCTTGCTTGGAGTCCGTACCCCACATGTTCTTTGAGATTCATGGAGAGAGTCTTTTTCACAGAGTCTGAGTAGAGGTGCCACAGTTTGTAGAGTGTTTCTTTCAAAGGATACAAGTTGTGGGTATATGTGGGGGGACCTGTGACATAGATCCAGACATAGTAGATCTTGAGACAAGCCACTGGCAGCTGTGGACTTGGGAGAGCTGCCCTCTAGCACACGTACAGTGCGACCCTGGAGAGTGGTTCTGAGGGATCCCTTCTCTTCATCCAATCACCCTCGGATCTGTTTGACTAGGGAGTCACATCAGCTTGTGGCCATTCTTTGGAGAGTCTGCGACACTGTCTATGGGACTATCCCATGGCACAACAGGGATCCCTTCTCTTCATCCAATCACCTTGGGATCTGTTCAAATGGGGTGTCACATTAGCTTGTGGCCATCCTTTGGAGAGTCAGCGACACTGTCTATGGAACTATTCCATGGCACAATAGGTTTGGCTTTGGGTTCTTTGACTGATGCCATCTCTTTCCACAACTCAACAATACACTTGGGGTGTTGTAGCTTGGTCCACTCTCATGGGCCGTGCGCTCCATTTTGACTTGGCTTCCACCAATAGGATGACAGTGATCTAGGGGGGTCAACCTACACTGTAGCCTTCCATAGAGCTTATCCTTCGAGAGTGGTGTGTTGGGAGCTCCTTTGTACCCTGGCACTCTGATTTATTTGGCGGGCCCATTGCTTTTGCATCTTCCAGGCATGCCCTGTCCCACCAATAGAGATTGTTCGTGACTTTTGGTTGGAGCTAATTCACACTCTGAGGGGTAGGTTTGAGAGACTTTAGGGCAGGTCCGACCACATGCGGGAGCGCAAAGAGGCTTTCCTACGACTCTGGCACACAGGGCCCTTCTTCACCATGGTTCAGGGTGTGCCTAGATGGCACTACCGGCCACCAGTGTGGCTTTTTCCCGCCTCCCATTTTGCGATTTACCCCTCATTGTATATATTTTGTTTGCTCACTCTGGGAGTCTCCCCATGCTTATGATGTAGCCCTTTAGTAGAGGTGGTTTGTAGCCATATGGGCAGTTTTATTAACAAATAGAAGGATCTTTTTCTCGAGGGGAAAAAAAAAAATATCCTTTCTAATTGAAAGATGATAGTAGTCTTAGATTGTGGCAGTTTTTACCTCTTTACCCACACACTCTTAGTTTTCAATACTTCTTGCGTGTGATTTCAGTTGGTGACACCCATTGTATATACTCTTTCTCATTTTGCTTCTTTCTACTTTTCTACAGCTTCTTGGATCTTAAAATACATGCATTTATGGCTAGAGGCTCTTTACTCACACACTCTTAGTTTTCAATACTTCTTGTGTGTGATTTCAGTTGGTGACAACTGAAATCACAACCATTGTATATACTCTTCCCCCCCCCCCCCCCCCCCCCCCCCCCCCCCCCCCCCCCCCCCCAAAAAAAGAGAAATATTACCAAAATACCCCTTAATTTTAAAAAAATTCCCAGAAAACCGCAATATTTCCTCATACATTCCCAAAATGCCTTTCAAAGTTTTCAAAATTCCTAAAATACTTGATTAAATATCCTCGCTTTATTATTTTTAGACATAATTGCCTTTTTTTTTTGAAAAAATTACATGCTAAGTACTCAAA
Organism: Adiantum capillus-veneris; assembly: GCF_014529385.1. Lineage (NCBI taxonomy): Eukaryota > Viridiplantae > Streptophyta > Polypodiopsida > Polypodiales > Pteridaceae > Adiantum > Adiantum capillus-veneris. The sequence continues at coordinate 45,628,168 of NC_140931.1, forward strand.
AATGGATCTCAATCATAAAAAAGGAATAAAGTTTAGACAATCTTGAACAATTCAACCAAAATAGATGAAAAGGCATATCGAGAATTTTAAAATTTGAGGGCTATTTGGGAATTTCTACAAATAAAAGGGGTATTTTGGTCATGCTGTGCTTAATACAATTCACTCAGAAATAGTGAGTTTTGCAACAAAAAAAAAAGTTAGTGGGGCTAATTTTGAATGAAAAGTTTTAATGGGAGTGCTGAAAGATAAGTGGAAAAAACAGGAGAAGAAGAAGAGGGAGGGCGGGGCGGGGGATGATTAAGACCATCCCATGATTAAGACCCTACACACCATTGTAGGCTTGTAGTCTAGTGGTTTGGACATTCAACGTGATGGGCTCAAATGTGAGTAATGAAAAGTGATATAAGAAGTGGTTTTGTTGTGGTCTTTGAAATAGAGAGTGGGTGAAGATTTTGAGCATCTTGTGAAGATTCCACATAATGGAATTAGAGGAGATTGAGTAGGTGATGAGAGTAGGAAGCAGTGGGTGTGGGAGTAGGAAGGTCGCTGAAGTTAAGAGGGGGTGCCTCCTCCGCATGCTTACTCACACCCGCAAGAAAGCTTTTGGCTTCTATCCCTAAGCTTTGTGTTGCTCCTTTTGAAGGCTTGCTAACACCTGCAAGAAAGCTGTCTGCTTGAATGCCTAATAAAGCTCTTTCACCTCATCAGATGGGGTGAGACCTTGGGGAATCATCCGATCTCGCATGGACTGAGCCTCCTCACGATCCTTGCCATCCTACAGTAAAACAATCATTAGCTCATAAGCTGAAGCATCAATCTCAACCTCCTCAGTGAGAAGAGCCTTCGCCTTATCAACGAAACCTGCTCTAGCATCCACTGAAAAAAGACTAGCGTAAGCTTTGCAATCTTGAACATCGACTTTCTCTTTGAGGTTCTTGAAAAGAGTTTCTGCCTCCTCAACCAAGCCCAGCTTTCCAAACCATCCAATTAGCGTCATCAGAGTCTCCACCCCGGGCCTTATAGCCATGCTTTCTAGCTTTAACAGCACGTCTACCGCCCTTTGAAACTGATTTTTTCTTCTCGAAGGCAGCAAAATAAGCATGCTGACTGACTCATCTGGAGGAGCAAATCCTGAATTCATCATATGTTCCATTTTGAGGACAGCAGATGGTAGCAAGTTTGAGTGAATATAAAGATTCATAAGAGCTGAAGTTTTCCCTCTTCAAGATTCCCAGTTTCAGAGTAAAACTCAATCATTTTATTGCATGCACCAAGATTAGGCATGTAACCCATTGAACGTATTCCATCGAACATCTCTCTAGCTTCATCATGCCTCTTCAGTTTGCAGTTCATATCAAGCAACAAAGTGCATGCTACAAAATCAGGGGGAAGCCCTTGTCATCCAAAGTACTCGTCAACCTGTCTACATCATCATAATCCTGGTTCTTAAGTCCTTGCAAACTCAAAAATATGCATTTATAATGGACCATTCTCTCTCTCTCTCTCTCTCTCCTCTCTCTCTCTCTCTCTCTCTCTCTCTCTCTCTCTCTCTACCACGGAGGAGATTGATGAGATCCACTAGCAACCAATGATGGATCTCTATGATTTAGCTCTTTTGAGGATTGTAACCCTGCTCATCATCTTGTATCATCCTTTGTTTCAGCTCTCACCCACTATATTCCCACACGCACACCCACATTGTGTTGTATTAGCCCCCCAGTCACTACTTTCACCCCCCTAATCATATCCTACACAGTTCCAGCTAGCTGCTTCGTTGACAAGTAGCAGTTAAGATTTAAGTTTTTCACTTCATTTTATTTTTGTACCAGACATTGTATTAGATTCACCAAGATTGTATTGGTGTGATCTCATAGGTCATTTTGGCCTTTTGAAGACGTTTAATATAACATTTCATTTAATCTCTCTCTCTCTCTCTCTCTCTCTCTCTCTCTCTCTCTCTCTCAGCAAGGCAACGCAGGGCAGTCGCGAGCAGAGTAGAGCAAATGCTACCAGGGCAGGGCAGGGCAGGCGCGAATAGAGCAGAGGAGGCACAACAAGACATCCTACGTGTAGGTGATTGTACATCCTACGCGTAGTTGAGAAGACATCCTACGCGTAGGTGGATTTTTCTTTTGAGATGAAGCACCCTTAGCGTGAAAAAGCCCACAAAGAAACAATAAAAGCACCTTTTTCAGTCACATAACCCTCTTTGCCAAAAGCAGCCTTCAAACCACCCACTAAGAATTAAAATAACTAATTAATATTGAAAAATTACAATCTCAGGGAGGGCATGTCGACGTGCCCTCACTCAAGGATGAAATAGGGAAAGAGAAATTCAACTCATTGGAAGGACACCTCAACGTTTCCTCTGAGAAATTTTGATATTTTCCTTTCCATATTTCATCATTGGATGAGGGCACGTCGACGTGCCCTCCCTGAGATTGGACTTTCCAATTGTAAATTTATTGTTTGGAGGAGGGCATGTCGACATGCCCTCCCTGAGATTGCTGTTAATTTATTGCTTGGAAGAGGGAACATCGACGTGCCTTCTTGAGATTCCAATTAGCCTTGGTGAAATTCAAGATTGCAATCATGCCTATCTCTTTGAACGGCCAAATTCTGCTCATCAGAATCTCATGTCATATTAATGGCTCACAAACATCAGCAACAAGGTTGCGTGGTACCTTTGCTAGGCGCATATTATTGTCATCACCATTTACGCTCACACCATCAACCTCTGAATGTAATGAAGCATGTGGACATATGGCATTGTTATCAACACCATGGGATTTGTCATGTAGGCAAAATTTGGATTTGCCCCAGATAATTGTATGTCTGTCAACAACATCAATGTTGGTACAACACCAATAAAACTTATGCTTAACACCACCCTCACAGGGTTGCCCCTCACACCTTGGAGGGGGGGGGGGGGAGGACCGGCTATGGCGAAAATAACTAGGATTTTTGACACACACACACACACACACACACACACACACACACACACACACACACAGATCAATTATCATCCACGAAGGTCAGATATGACCTATGGGACTGGAAACAAAACATTACAGAGAGTTCTTCAAAGTGAGGGGGTTGTGAGATACATCTCAGTTAAGGACTGAGTGTCCGACAAGGGGTAAATAAAAGGAAGATAAGTTGAACAAAACCTATGGACAGGGACCCCCCCCCAAAAGAACAAAGTGCCGCGCAGAAAAAGACAAACCTCAACAAAGATGATGTATTGTGTGCAGCCAGCAAGGTCAGCACTCAAATGCAAACCAATGAAATATTTTCATGAGTCATTAGTGATTTACCTCTTTACCACCAGCTCCTGTGAGCCAGAGGCTGGAAGACAAATCTTGCTTCTCTCGACTTCCTCCCCACCGTCTGAACCCGACCATAGCATCTCTCATTAAAAGCACAAAGAGGCGCATGATTGAATAGGAAGGTGAGCATAGAGGGGACGCCCTGCAGCGCCTGGAAGAGGGGACGCCCTGCAGCGCATATGGAAGGCGTGCCGAAATGGAGGGCCATTGCAGTAGGCTGCGCAATTTCGTCCTGGGACCTGCTATCGGGCTGCTGCGCCTTACAAGGCTGATGGAAATTGAGGCATTGAATGCCATGGGATTTCTGTTCCACAAGCGCAGCGAGTTCACTGCCCACGTTGTACTTCAGTGATGGGAGTTCAATTTTTCACAAATTAAGACAATTATATCTAAAGGTATCCCACTAGCTTTTAAAGAGTATGCAACAACTTTGAACACGTAGCAATCAAGGAAGTACACGTCAAGAAATGGTGTGAGCCAAGAATGTGAACACTTTGAGCCTTCCATATAATCCATAATGTGATGTAGCAAATCGCAATTAAACCTGCATCCCTTGGATGTAGATTGAAGTTATGCATAGTGTGTGGAAGCATATCAAGAGTGCATCGTTCGTAGCCCAAAGGTGTGAGCATGAAGATCGAATCTATAAGAATGCCCTAAAATAGAGTATAATACCCTAGAAATTGTAATAGCCGTGCAACCACCCCCAACATCATAAACCCGTTATGAATCTCAACTTTGATAAACAACATATTGCTTGCCAAAACCAGTTGTGCATATGGGCATAACCAAAAGCAATGGCCTAGGGACTCCTCATATTGTGTAATATATTGTTGACATGCTGGGTCATGACCAACATGTGCAGCTCAAGTGTCGATAGGGAGACTTGCAAGATATTAAAGATTAGGGAAAATTACCAAAATACCCCTCTAATTTGTGGAAATTCCCAAAATACCCCTCAAATTTAAAAAATTCCCAAAATACCCTTGTTTCTATTTTGGTTGAATAGTTCAAAATTTTCTAATCCTTATTCCTTTTTTACAATTGACATCCGTTTGTTAGTGCTTAACATGTAATTTTTCACAAATTACCTGCAAGATATTAATGATTAGGAAAAATTACCAAAATACCCTCTAATTTTCGGAAATTCCCAAAATACCCTTGTTTCTATTTTGGTTGAATAGTTCAAAATTTTCTAATCTTTATTCCTTTTTGACAATTGACATCCGTTTGTTAGTGCTTAACATGTAATTTTTCACAAATTACCTTGCAAAAAAAGACAATTATATCTAAAAATAATGAAGCATTTCATCTCCAAAGCCTACGGAACGAAGTCAAATTCTAGTTTTAGCATCTTGTATTGATACACAATAAGTCTTCTTATAAAAAGCTAGAAATGTTTTTATCTTTGGAGAAATTCAATCTGACGACCAGGGGTATTTTGGAAAATTTGAAGGGCATTTTGGGAATTTATAACCAAATATTGGGGGTATTTGGAATTTTCACAAATTAGAGGGGTATTTTGGTAATTTTTCATAATAATTAGCTTATGAGAGTCAAGGTTTAATTTTCCCAAGGGCCAAGACAATTGGACCAATGCCCACGTATACATTTGAATATGTCTTACAACTTAATTTTATTTAAAAAAAAACGCAGAATCATAGGGGATGCCTTGAGGGAAAAGGGAGGGCGTCCCCCCCTCCCCCCCACACACACCTGCAAGAGGACGCGTAAGCCCTCTCAATCTTTCCCTTTTTGTCCATGCTACTCGTGCTTTCTCTCTGTCTGTCCATGCCAAAATTTGAAAAAATTGCTTCATTGAATAGTGCATGGAGAGACTTCTGCTATTTTTGACGAAAAGTGGTAGGTCCCCGCATTATTTCATTGAGATGCTTTCATGAGAGGGCATGTGAGAGCCGTCCCACAGGTCGAGGGCTTGCAGCGTATAGTGATCTACCTCCTATGCATTGCATGCGCCCAGTGGGACGCAACTCTAACAATGTCATTCTAAATGGAAGTATAGGTGACATAAAGTTCTTGGAATGACAAATCAAAATTTGCCATGCCTTTAGGAATGCCATGAATGTGATATGATTATCCATAGAAAATACAAGGTGGTTGTCCAATCTTATCATAGGTGGAGAGGATGCATAGCCTTACAAGGCATTAAATGCCATGACCTTTCTTTTCCACGATGCCATGACCTTGACTTTGCCAAGAGGAAATTCCTTTGCTTCAATTTGCCAAGAGGAAATTTGAAAAGCGTGCTCTTTCAGCCTACAATAAACAAATGTGCTATGGCAAACGTGCTCTTTCAGCCTACAATAAACAAATGCCTTTGTTGAAGTTGAATTGAATGTCACTTTTGAAGACCTCTTGTGAAATTCTATAAAAGCAGGCATTGTTGTGCCTTTGTGTATCTGAAGAACTGTGCGAAAATACTTTGTGCTAAAATTACTTTGCTTGGCAATGGCTTCCAAATAGTGGGAGATTTTTTGCTCCTGAAGGTCGAGAATGGTACGTAAGCAGTGGAGATTTTGATGGTGCTGATAGCATGGATTTTGAAGGCGGTGAGACCTATTGAAGATTTTTGTCTTGTTCTACTTACTGTTTTTTCTTGGCCAAACTCTTTAAGAATTTGTATCATCGAATCTATTGTTGATCGGCATTATGAATGTGTTACTCATTGTGAGATTGTTCGATATTATTGTCTAATCATGCTTACTTTGATTATTGTTATGGAAATGTGATGGTTGCTTCGCTGATTCTCTTCTTGTCGTCTTGTTTTGTTATTGAGTGCTTGTGTAGTCTTGGTTTTTTGCTCGCGTTCCACCAAGCCGTTCTTGGTTTTTTAAAATCTAGCTTTCATAACCCTCGACATGTTTAAGCGATGAGCATACACACCTAGGATTTCTTTCACATCATCGCATTGTGCCTTCTCTCCATGAACATAGGCTTACACGGCTACAATCCTTCTACTATATGGTTCAAAGGTCGAAATGGCTTGATCATTTCATATGCATGTGCTGTACGACACACCTAAGATTTCTTTCGCGTCCCCGCATTGTGGCTTTTCTCCACGAATATAGGCTTGCACGACTACAATCCTTCTAATATGTAGTTCAAAGATCAATGTTCTAGGTCATATTTGCGGATACATACAAGCGTTTCTTAAGTTTGCTAGCTTTTAAGAAACCAATTGGTAGGACACTCTTGAGTAATCATACTTGGTCAACATGCTCTCCTTTCAATAGGCCATCTATCGTGTATACAAGCGTTTCTTAAGTTTGCTATCTTTTAAGAAGCCAATTGGTAGGCCAGTCTTGAGTAATCATACTTGGTCAACATGCTCTCTTTTCAATAGGCCATCTATGGACTTGTGGTCATCATATTTTGTGTTAAACTTCCTTTCATCATAACTAAGCTACTTATGTAATATATGAGGATAAGAATTATTATCTTGTCTTGTGTCATGTGTCATTCTCTCTCTCTCTCTCTCTCTCTCTCTCTCTCTCTCTCTCTCTACAACCCACACAGACATACATACACTTGTATCGCAACAACATTTGCCACTCTCATATGATTACCACCTTCCTATAATTGAAAGCGCCTCTTTGTCTTCTAGGTGCTTTGATATACAAGGAGTAGTTATACGGCAAGGTTGTCACCTTGAACAGTTCGTGTGACAAATGACTGCTTGTGTTTCTACCTATCATTATTAAAATTTTCATTGTATATGGAAGGTGTTAGGTGCTCATAATTAATTTTCTACAGAGCTTCGAAGGTTGGCAGAAGGTACGCTTATCTCAAGCGCTAAACGTTTCGACGTGCCCCCAACTGCTTGCACATCAGCAGTGTCTCACAAAAGATCGAAGCAGGACCTTCATAGGCCTGACAAGCCTACTGCACGCGCATTGTTTCATTTGAACGACCCGGTGAACTCTGCATGTGAGTATTCATTATTCGAAAAACATGTCTTTCTGAGAGCGATTTCATCAACTCATAGAGTTGTTTGTTTTTGTTGCTATCTTTTGGATTATGTAGACAAGCAACCCGTGGTGGAGCACATTAATATCAAGAAGGAACCATATGTTGAAACAGTTGTTCCATCCCATGCGCTAAACAAGCCAACACCTCTTGATATTGAGCCTTTTTCTATTGAGCCTCCCTTGCCACTCCAAGAAACAATTGTCCCAAACCCTATTAAGGACATACCTCTTAACAATGCCAACGATCCGAGCCCGATTGAAATTGAGCCTTCTGTTCAACCTTCTGGCTTGTATGGATTGGGTGAATCATCTCAACTAGATAAGAAGCCTATTGATCTTAGCATTGTTCTATTTCCTCAAAGTCTTCTCCCACAATTCTTGATCACTCATATCTCTGACTCAAGCCCACGATTCTGTATTGAGGGCCAGATATTGAATCTATATGGAACCTACAAAGTTAAGTCTTGACCAACTAAAATACAAACGTTACTTGAAGCTCGACTTGGTTGATGAAGAATGCATCGACACTATTACGGTGGTGATCAATGATCCATACATATAGCTCTACGTAGACAAGCTCCACCTCATTGACTTTGTTCACATTGACAGCCCAGTTGTCAGACGCAAAAATAGGGCAGATGGGAGGTCAGCACTGTATTCCTTGTACATCGATGCTACTACTGCTGTAAGCACAACGGAACCTTTCCCCGTGTCTCTTACATTTACCCCTGATTGCAAGATACGTGCATTTCTTGATGAGATAGGTGCACAACAATCTTCGAGTGGACGTTCTCAATTGAGCACACTTGCTTTTGTTATTTTACAAAAGCACAACTCGCAGTCAAGATTTGGTGGGTCTGTTGGTGACCTTCTGATTGCAGATGGTCCTCTCCCATCAGATAAGGCATTTGTAAGAATTGACCTATCTTGCTTATTGTTTTTTGCTCTTTTATTATACATTTGAAATCTTCCATGATATATTGATGTTCTTTTTGATTTTGTTTCCATATTTAATCTTTTCCTGTAGCTGAGTTTTGTGAACTCTCGCAAAGATGATTGCCAACAATTGCTTCAAGAAATGGTTGTTGATGGCCCTGTAATGTGCGTTGCAAGAAACATCGGTGCATTCCTTGCCAAGGCCAATACCTTGTCAATACTGGATATTACAATTCTAGTGCCTGTTCGTAGTGCACGCCTCAGAGAGGAGCTTGCCGCCGTCTTTCAGGCTCAAACCAAAAATTTGGGCTACAATTGTGAGGTGTACTCATATAGCATATAGTGATATATCAGAAGTGACTTCTCTCATTTTCTTACATAGTTACCTTGTCCAGGTTGTTGGCACCCTCCGATTCGTCAACTTCAATATGTGTTGTTGGAGAAGCATTGTTCGAATTGTAAATCCATAAAAGTGTGTAGACTTAGGCAGGCACCTTATTGTGGATTTTGCAATAACAACACCACATCACAACACCGAAGCTGTAAGCAAAAAGATTCTTGATGTGCAAGTTATTGGTGCAGCAACCGATTTAGTGCTTGCGTTGAATAGAACCTTCAACCAAATTTACACTGAGTCCGTTTCCGAGGCAAGAGATATCTTAGCAACAACCCCACGGTTTGGCCATTTCAAAATCAACGCGAGTGGCCATGTGGTGGCGTATCAAACTGAATCTTAGTCTTGTGAATGTTTGCTTTTCATTACTAGCTACCCTTTATTTTTCTTGCTTGTTCTAACTATATCCTCAAACAAAACCAATGCTTCCATCCTCTACTTCTTTGTAACATGCTTTTGCACACTTTTGGTTGTGGTTCTAAGTATTGTGGTTATGCTTGTAAGTATTGTTCGCTTCTTCCGCGAATTGAGAACTCAAAACATTTCTGTATTTCTCTTCTCTTCTCTCTCTCTCTCTCTCTCTCTCTCTCTCTCTCTCGATCGATCTAGAATCAAATACAAATATGCACACATAGATACACAAAACATTCTCTCTCTCTCTCTCTCTCTCTCTCACACACACACACACACACACACACACACACACACACACACACTTCTTCTTCTTCTGTGTGTGTGTGTGTGTGTGTGTGTGTGTGTGTGTGTGTGTCCATTGCTTGTAAAGCAACACACAAGCTCTCTCTCTCTCTCTCTCTCTCTTTGTGTCTACTCCTCAATTCCTCTCTCTATCTATCAATTATATGCAAAACAACAAACACTACTCTCTTCCTCTCTCTATAATGGAAAATCCTACTGGTTTCAATATTCCAAAAGAGATAGACATTGACATGCTATTTATGCAAACACATCCTCTTAATCAACAATTGTTTCTAGCACTCCATAGTGTATCGCAAATAAACTTATAATGCAACAATGCTTGTTTGAGAACCACTTAACAAATTCTATCACACACTCTTCAGCTTCATTCTTCTTTGGATCACAGCTAGAGTCATTCAGTGAAAGAGCTATACAATTGTATGCTTTATACGATACTTGTAAAACATCGATGAGTCTCACAATGGAAGTCATCAATATTTTCGCTCACAAATTCGAAAAAACACTTACCATAATCCTTTACAATGCTACAAGTGGACACAACAAAAAACAAGTAGTTGAAAAATCAATTGAGCAGTTCAAAAAAGGACTTCTAATTATAGATGGATCTATTATCGGCTTCATATATTATGCTTTCACGACTTCACAATCACGTCGTAAACTTGTCTATTGGACAATTGAAGAGTGTGATTTATTAACCCACTTATGGAGAGAGAACATGCACAAACCAGCTACTCAAATCGCAGATCTATTTATTGAAAAGCAACCACTTTGTGTCCATACACACTCTGCAATTACAACAAAATTGAAGCGACTAAGGTATATAAAGCTCACAGAGACTGCCTCATTGCAGCAACATCCTTCCATTCATTCACAACAAAAAAACAAGATTGTAAACAAATTCCTAAAGAGGCTTAATGACATACCTACATATCCATGCGAAAAGTGTGGCCGGTTGTTTTTTCGCTCGCAAGTCATGCATTTCACTCCTCCACTGTGCTTACATGCTGGAGGTGGAAAACGAAAAAGATGCTCCTCTCTATTCTGTTGTCGTGCATGCAAACGCAAATCAAACAGATTTATGCTGCTGTTTGAGAGCTTGCATACATTGGGCTTTAACGACCCTCTACCGCCAGTCCTGCAACAACTGAACAATGTCGAAGCATGCTTGGTCTCCATCCGCATACCGTTCGCAAAGATTTGAGAACTAACTTATGATGGCCAATATGGTTTGCGAGGCAGTGTCATGAATGTCCTTGAAAATATAAAAAAAACACAACAAGTTCTTCCTTGATTTATCCAAGATGAGGCTTCAGTCTTGATAGGGCTCAAACGGAAGCTTGAGTACACACATTGCTACTTATCTGGCCTTGTTAGACCATTGCTGACACTAAAGGCCACACACCTCTTCTTCATACCTCTTTGTACAAGAAGGAAAACATAACCATAAATGATAAATGGCTTGCACACTTTTAAGAAATCTCACACTCATCACTTTCCCTAGACACAAACACATACGAGATGGAGAACGAGGAAGCTATTGACACTGATGTGCTCCTGCACAACATCACTACTGCTGAGCAAGTTGTTGATTACAACAATAAAATTTTGTATGTCGCACCATTAGAGGGGAACAATCCACTTGGTTTATTTGCTGATGTGTTCTATGAGGAGCTCAGTTTTCCTACGATCTACTTTGGAGAGCCTAGAAAATACCACCAATACGTATCTAAAAATTACCAAACAGTAGCCAAATGGGAGCTTATGCACAAAGATAGACGTTTTGCCCTCAACATCGAAAACTTATTTTTCAAATCAGTGAAAATCATGACGCAAAAAATACTATCCTCCATTTGGATATGCCTACGCAAAGCAAAACTTGAGGGAGGATCCTTGTTTGCTGGACATGTTTGTCAGGACACAAACATAGAAAAGTAGTCTCGTCAAAACTAGGATACAGAGACTTCGAAGCGCTTCGTACCTCGCCAAATTACAAAGAAAAATATAAAAAAAATGTTTTCGGCATGATTCGACAACTAGGGCCACCAATTTTCTTTGTGACATTTTCTTCAGCTAAAAAACGTTGGAAAAAACTTGTTGATGCCTTGGAACAAATAGTGACGCTTAAACAAGATAGCGATGAAAGAGATAGCTCCTTCCGTAGACGTTTGGTGCGAGCAGATCCAATAACAACAGCTCACTTCTACCTTAACCGCTTCACAGCCATGAAAAGAACCCTAAACGATAGCAAATTATGCGGAAAACTTCTTGATTATTTCTTCGTGATAGAGTTTCAAAGTCGTGGCCACGCCAGCATGATCATGGTCTTTTATGGGTTGAACAAGCTCCTATATTTGAACATGACACAGATGATGCTATTGTGGCATTCGTAGACAGGTACATAAGTATATATGGCTCCAAGCTTCCATCAGACCTTTATGAAATACAAACACACCATCATAGAAAAACTTGCCTCAAGAAAGGCAAATCCTGTTGTTTTGCCTTCCCAAGGTTCCCCATGCCATTCAAAATCATTCTCAGACCGACTAGCAATGACTACGACAACCAGATGAGAAGCAAGAAAACTTTTAAATGCATTCAGAATAGCCTCGATACACTTCCCACTGAAACTAGCATTTCTTTTGAGGAATGGTTACAAAGCGTGCATTTGACATTCGAAGAATATACTTTGGCAATAACAAACTCACTATCTGCAGCAACAATCTTCTTGAAATGAAACATGAAGGACATTTATACAAACAATTTCAACCCCACAATTGCAACACTATGGGATGCAAACACTGATATTCAATTCGTCTTGAACGCACATGGTGCAGCAAGTTATTGCACATCATACATGACAAAAATCGACAACACATTGATAGCAGCAATAAAATCTCAATTTGATATTTGTGTGGCCAACAACGCAACAACAATTGAGCGGCTACGTAAGGTCGGCAACACTATTCTCAACACACAACAAATTAGTGCACAACAAGCATCTTACATAGCGCTATCGTTACCACTCCATACTACAACTCGTGACTTTGTTTACATAAGTACTAACCCTCCTGATCAATGTGCATTAGTTCTCAAAAGAAAAGCATCTCTACAAAAACTACACTCATCTGACACAAACATATTCTTCCAAAACATTATTGATAAATATGCTGAAAGACCACAAAGTCTCCATCATCTATGCTTGGCTGAATATGCATCAACAATTAAACAAGACGGAACGACTTACAAACCATTGGGCAAAGCTAAGATCATAAGATTCATGAAATATAACATCCTTAAAAACCCAAAAGACCACTATAGAGAACAATGCTTGTTATACCTTCCTTGGACAATAACGAAGACCAACATTTGACAGAATCTTGTACATGGAGTGATGTATATAATGAACATATACAAGCCATAAAATCAAATGAGCTCAAGTTCAATAAAGACCCAAGCCCAATAGAAAAAAACCAAATGTATTACATTTCCTCCCCGACCACAACTAGTACAACCAACAATGACTCACATGCCTCGCATGATGCAAACATTTTTAATGACCTGCACATTAATATGCACTCTAAAAATACTTTCCACTTGCAACATTTCAAGTACACCTCCATGAAAAATGATGACTTCCATGCAGGCATTGACAAATTAAATGACCAACAACGACACATATTTGACGACATAATGTTGAAAAAACGAATTCAACCCAATAAACAAATACACCTCTTTCTCATAGGAGGTGCAAGAACAGGAAAAAAATTCACATTACTATTGTTAGTGGAAGCATTGCAACGATTTTACAACCATAGAAGCGCACCAAGTCCAGAATCTCCAAAAGCATTGCTAATGACATACACAGGAAAGGCAACTTTTAATATTGGTGGCACCACAATCCACTTAGCACTTTACTTGCCTCTAATTACTTCTACACAAACAAGATTGAGTGCTGAAAAGTTGAATGCGCTTTCTCTCCTTTATAAAGACTTGAGACTTGTAGTTTTTGATGAGGTCTCCTTGATAGGTTCAAGAGTATTCTCCATGACTGACTCTTGTTTGCAAGCAATCAAGCGCAATCACGATAAATCGTTAGGTGGGTTGGATGTCGTTCTTTGTGGTGATCTGTGTCAGGCAAGCTCTATTAAGGATACTCTCGCAAAAACATACGCTTTTAGAAGCAATTTTCCCATCATATTGGCACACTCATCCACAATGCTACGAACTTACACTAACAATGCGACAAAATGATCGAACATTCATAGATATTCTTAATAGACTTCGAATTGCACAACATACTTCTAAGGACTTGGAATATCTTAACAACAACTACTATAGACCTGTTCCAACCAACCGTCAAGTTTCTCATCTGTTTTACTCCAACAAAGAAAAGGACGCTCATAATATTGCCATTTTCAATCAAATGGAGGGAACGCCTCAAACTTTCATCGCTATTGACAAAAGAAATAACTCATGCAACAAAACAATTAGCATTCCTGCAGATCCCAAATCCACTAGAGGATTGCATTCCACACTCAACCTAAAAGCAGGCATTGTTGTCGAGTTATGCGCAGGGAACTTGAATATTCTTGATGGATTGGTTAACGGAGCAGAAGGGGAGTACAAAAACAAGCAAAAAAACAATAATTTAGGTTCATTTCTCCAACTCTCTCATTGGAAAGAGAAAACGCTATGAAAATCAAGCATTGTATTCATCGACCATTAACAAAGAATGGACCCCAGTAGAACGAGTCGTTTGTGAATTCCAAGTCGGGAAAAGCTTGAACATCATCTCCAGATACCAATTCCCATTGCAACCAGCTAGTGCTCGAACAATTCATCGCTCCAACGGTCTTATATTGCAAACACTAACCTTCAATCCTGAACACATAAGAACACATGGTCTCACATACACAGCATTGTCATGAGTCCGAGACCCAACTAATCTTTACCTGCTCAAAAGAATACAACCTTCCCATATCAAGGTCTACCAACCTGTACTAAAAGAACTAGATCGCCTAAAAGCACAAGCTAAATGGATCTCCACTCAAAAGTCATTAAAAGCTTACTCAAACACACATATTATAATTCAATCTCTCAACATTGTGTCCTTCAATAAACACATAAGAAAGATTACAAAAAATTCCATCCTCATGACATCGCATGTACTTTGTTTGCAAGAGACAAGACTAAAAAAAAAAATACCACATCCAATACCAGGCTTTCTACAACACCATTTTAATGCAAAGCTGGGTGTTTCAGTTCTCCAACAAGAAACACTAATCCACTTTGACCATGGGAATATTTCTCGTCCGGGAATTGAGATGTTGCATACAAAAATCAAGTTCACAAACAACAAAATCATCAAAATAGTTTCCCTTTAAAATTCACCTTCAACAAGGCTAACAAATTTAATAGACGTATTAAAAACATTGCTTCAACAACACACTATGGAAATTCCAATCATTATCTTGGGTGACTTCAACATTGACATTAAAGTTCCTAATACTTCCTAATATCAGCTTTCCTCTTTCCTAAACAAATATAACATCCGACAATTGGTAAAAGATGTTACAACTATGTACGGATCTTCTTTGGACCATATTTGGGCGAGCTCTGCAATCTTCGAATACGAATCAGGATCCAGCTACATGTACTGGACCGATCACTCCGCGACATACATTATGCTACCTTCTGACCACCTTTGACATAGCCACTCCCCATTTATTCATCATGTTGCAGGCCTCTGTGATCTCTCACCTTGTTTTTGAAGGCTACCATTTACAACATATATTAAAATTATTATTGAATACCTTGAAATTTGAAAGGCGTGTGCCCGTCTAAAAAATCAACCCTAGGCAATAATGGCTCTTATATGATCAAAATAAGAACATACTTTATTGCATGGACTCTTCTATTATTCCTCCAAAACTATTCCCTTAACTACGCAAAACTCCCAATGTTTTTTTACTCTTGTACAAGCCCTTAAAAAAAAAAAAAAAAGCAGAACTCACAATTGTGAGTGCATTATATTGATCATCCCTAAAAATTACAAGGTCTTGCCATGCTCGTGTTGAGCCATGACATCATCCAGGGACCACAGTTACATTGGCTATATGGGTAGCCACCCCTTACGAACCGCTCCCTATCCTTGATACACAAGGTCAATTACCATGTCCTTCTGAGATCTTCTATTTTTACCATTGGCCAAGGTTTTCCCCCTTCCTAGGCATTCCATCTGCTGACAACAAGGCACCAATAGTCCTTGACCAATCCTCCAAGTTTTGCTTGCGCCCGAGCATCCATATTAGCACTTTGCTTTCGTGTATAATTTCTGTGAAGCTTGCCACCTTAGATCCACCTTTAAACACACGGCGGTTCCTTGTGTGCCATACATTCTTACAAGGCTAGTGATGCATACTATATTCTCAAGGCATATCTCTAGTTCTTAAGGTCCACTATGGTTTCGTTTGTGGCCTACACCTTTTATGCATGTATTTACTCTAAGTGCACGTATCCCAACTAAAGCTCCCCCTGGAGATAGTCATGTCTCTCAACCTACTTGCCTTCTAGCCGCTCTACTACTTTTATGTAATGGAAATCCCTCATTGAATGTGAAAAATGATGGGTAGCCTCAAGGTACAACATGCTGACAATTAAACTGGCACTCATTTGTTGTCTTGTTATTTAAAGGGGAGTAATGAATGTGTAGCTTGGTGTTTAAGTATTGGACTCGTTCTACAAGGTTGAAATCATGACTGCATAAAACAGTGTGTGCACGTGCACGCCAACGTGTGTGTGTTTTGTATGATTTATTATCCATCCCTTACGCACCTACCTCCATTTTGGGCGAGCCCCTCCTCGGCCAAAAGTATACTACCGCTCACTATTCGGCATGATTTATAGATTGCATAGTTTGGACTCAGATCTATTGCTCAATTGAGAGGACTAGTGCAACCCTAATGGTATGAGCGATGTCAAAGAAGGCCAACTAGCAAGTGTGCCTCATATCACATAGTGAGTAAGGGGGGAAATCTAGGAGAGAAGTTCCATAGAAAAGTTTAAATTGATGGGGATTCTTGGCAAAATTAAACTTAGAGAATATGGAGTGAGGCAATCTCATCATAGACACCGTTCACACGGGTATGGAAGAATCATGGGCAAGGGTTCAATGACCTTACCCATAAGTGAAGAGCTAAATCGGTAAACAAAGAAAGGTGTGTAAGTTTGTGTGTGCACATGGCACCCAACTTGAAGTGGGAAAGATGGACAAAAAATTTAGTGTTTAAAATTGTTTTTTAATAAATTACCTAGTGACTTTTTTTATGAAACTCTTTGGATGACATTTTGGTACTCCTTGCGAAGTGTGAAAATCATTATGAGAGAACGTGTTTGCATACTGCACATGCTCGAAATAAACCTCGCGCCTACAAAATTTGAAATTTACTGCCAAATTAAACATTTGAAGGTGAGACGACCTCTTAAATAGTGGAAAATTAAATCTTAAAACCTTCAAATATACTCAATATGACTCTTAGTTGTACATTTTCCAAGTTTTGGAAAACAAGGGTGTGCGTTCGTGCACATGCACACGCTTGCCCTATGGGCTGTGAGTCAAAGAAGGCATTTGACAAGCAAGATCAAAACGAGCAAAGACCTATAAGAGATGATCTTTGAAATTGTGGAAAATAAATCTAAAAACCTTAAATATATTCAATATGACTCTTATTTTTAGGTTTTCCAAGTTTTGGAAAACACGGGTGTGCGTGCACGCGCTTGCCCCATGGGCTATGAATTGAAGAAGGCATTGGGCAAGCAAGATAAAAAAGAACAAAGACCTATAAGTTAAAGATGGCATGTGACTCTGCTACTCTTAAGCCAATACAAGGCTTAGCATTTGTTCAACCGGTAGTGAAGAGAGAGAGAGAGAGAGAGAGAGAGAGAGAGAGAGAGAGAGAAAAGGGGGGCCAAAACCAAAAATATTGGTATGACAATGACTTCCGTTAACATTTCAATAAAAGAGTAAAGTATGAGCATTCCGGTAAGATTAGGAAGTGAAATGATGAAAGAAAAATGCATGACACAGAAGAAAGTTTCAATAGTAGCGTGGCGATGGCGGTAGCAGGGTAGAAGAAGCGTGCAGGCTTCTTGGGACTAGGTCTCGCTGTGCATGAGTGTGTGGCATACTCCGGAGTGAGGTTTGTTCACCTGCGAGGTCTGCTCCTTGTGCGCCGAGGCCATTCTGGACCCACAAAACAGGGAGCTTTTGGACGTCAGCCTCAGCGGCTTGGAGGAGATGAATAGGGTAGCGCCAAGCTGCTAGTGCACCGCATCTCCCCCCCCCCCCCCACTCCAGCACGCCCACCTCCACTCAACCTGCTGCACAATACCCCTCAGCACTTAATAATCGCGATGGCATCATAGTTAATAATCGTTTGCAACATACGTTAATTATCGTTGGTAGCAAGTGTTAATAATCGTTGGCAGCTTTAGTTAATTATCACCCTTGCTCTTTAAGACCTCCCTTTTGCATGGTACCCCTTTCACACCAGAGCCTTAAAGCCGGGAGTTTGCGGTTGGCCCAATTGTGGAATTGAGCGATTGATAAGCTACTAAAGGTTATATGCTAATGGAATTCGACGGTCTCGCCGTAAATGAGGACATTTGCAAATTCTCGTAGATATTAGCGGCAAGGAAAATGTCCGAAACGGAGCTAGCGGTGCCAATGAATATAGGCGGCCTCTTGGTCTTGAGATCGGAGCATGACACGGAAATGTCAGGCCCCAGCTCGCCAAAGGTATCAACCATGCAAGAGCTCAAAATTGCTCCGACCGAAAAAGTCCCCTCTGAGGAAACAGGAGTGAAAATGGGCTCAGCACAAGGGTTCAAATTCGAAGTAAAAACCATCAAAGACGGGGTTCCTCAGGGACCAATCTGTGTGAATGTAAATAAAGCGTCAAGTTCATCGGCTACTTGCAGGCCAGGTATATCGTTTGCTAGCATACTCAAGGGGCCTAACTCTAGGGATAATGGAAAAAGCTCAGCAGAAGGGATGTCAAGTGCAGGGGATATCAAAAACCTAAAGAATACAAAAGCTAGACTGCAACAAGAGCTCTTGGAAGTCAACAAGATGCTTGAGTCCGGCCCTAACAACAACAAAAGAACTTGCTCCCATTCAGAACTCAGTGTGCTGGTAGAAGACGGGTTGGTAGATCGAGCCTTCTCTGCTTTTAAAAATCCCTCCTCCACAACATGTGGAGGTTGTCGAGGCTATTACTGTAGCGATTCCACCAGCACGGATAAAAAAACAGCTATCCATCCAAGCTAAGATGACGCTTGTATTTGGATTCAGTGGAAGAATCCCGAACAGATTTGAGATGATCCAATGGCTGCAAGGCCCTCAAATCCTTGGTCATGGAGGAGCAGTTGAAAGTACTTCATACCTAGCTAACGGGTTTTGCTCAGTGAGATTCAAAGAGGCCTCTGATGTGGATAAGATCCTCGACAAAGGGCCCCTAGTATTTAATAGGACTACGGTGTGTGTGGTGCCTTGGGAGCTAGTGTTCGACTCGGCTGAATCTTTGCAAGCGGTTCATCCGGTCTGGGTAGAGTTTGTGGGACTGCCTAGCTGGCTGTGGGATAATCTCAGGATGCTTGCTAGCCAACTGGGCACTCCCTTATTTATACCTAGTAAGAGAGGGTTTGACAGAACTTCAAACAGGGTTTGTATAGGATGGGATTTGTCTAAAACGCCACCTAAAAGCATGGTTATCAATGTCGGAGTTGGGCTTGTTACCATTCCGCTAAACTTTGAAACTTACTTTGGGGCATGTTTTAAATGCAACAACTTTGGTCACTTTGCCAAGGATTTCCCATTGAATTCTAATGGTACTACAGCTCCGGCAGTACAGGGCCCCAATAAAATGGAATCCCCGATGGGAGGGCTTGAGAAGCAGGGAGACAATAATGAAGGGACAAATACAGGGAAGGGTGAAGGAGGGATGGTGTGTGAGAAAATGGATACAAAGATGAAGGAAAAGATGATGGAAGAATCGGTTCCCATACAACAAGCTTCTGAAGGTAGAGGAAATATTAATAGGATCATTACTCCCGCTGCTACCCCCAAATTTATGACAGTAACAACGGCGATGGCTGTCCAAGTCGCGGGTCTGAAAAGAGCCAAAAGAGTGTAGGCAGTAGTAAGAGACTCCAAAGTGTTGCAAGTCGTCAGAACGCTGGAGGTGAAAGGATCTAATGCATCCTCCACCCCTTCAAAATAAGGGGGGTTCATTATCCCTCTGCACAATCCATTTGCAACACTGCAAGAAAATAAATCCTCTGACTTGGAACCCCCGGATTCTCCTGAGACCAGGGGGGAATGATTCGGATGCTGAAGAATTCGTTCCTCTATCCCAATGAACTCCGTATTAATGATGGAGTCTCTCACTATCCAATCTTGGAACGTAAAGGGGTTGAAAACCCAGAAGAAGAGTACTTTTTTTTGGGAGGAAATAAAAAAGGAGAAGACAATCAACTTTTGGGCCATTCAGGAACACCATTTAGACGCCCATAGCAAGAGAAAGCAGATGCTAGGAAAGAAACTGGTATTCTATAGAGAAGGAAATAACGCCTTCAGTGGCGTCCTTAGCATTGTGGACAGAGAATTGGAGCGGAAGTTGGTTCTTGACCACCCATCCGGCAGGATCCTGCGGATTAGAATCAGATGGGAAGGGCGTCCCCTCACCATTGTGAATGTGTATAGCTCTTGCAATGCAAAAGATAGAGCCAAACTATGGATGCATGTCAGAGATACCCCTATTGAAGGGAGTGGTTTTTGGTTGGTGACTTTAACATGGTAGAAAAGATCAAGGATAGAACAGGATCCTCCAATGTGCTGGTGGCTGGCTCAGAAAGGTCTAAATGGAAAAGTTTGTGCGCAAAGTGGGCAATGATCCACTTATGGGATGTTGGCCCATGGAACAGCACTCTTGGGTTCACCTACACAAGCCTTCAGTATGCCCGCACTGCCTCCAGACTGAACAGATGCTATTGCTCGCACCAAGCTGACTGGATGCCAACGCTGATGGAAATGAAGGTAGTCCCAACAACAATCCTCTTGGATCACATTCCTCTGCGCATTCAATTTAAGAAGAATAAAGAGGAGGAGAAGGCCCCAAGAGGTTAAAAAGAACTGTTGGTAACAGGGGCACCTCTTCAAAGACCCTCTTTTTAGGAATCTAGCCAAGAAAGCACTGGGTAAGCTAAAAAAATATGTCGACCTCAACAAGCACAATGCGTGGGACCTCTTTTCTCGGAGGATCCAGAAAGCAATCAAAACCTCGCGCCCCCAAATCAAGAAAGCTAGGGAGGATCACCTGTTGCATCTTTCAGTGGAGGTACAATTGCTTACCACTATAAAATGGGCAGACTACTGAGGGCAAACACAAACGATGGTTTGAAGCCAAATCGAACCTCGCTAATGAGTAGATAGAAGATATAAAAAAGGCTAGACTTCTCTCTAGGGAGATTTATTTGCAACCAGAAGCCTCCAATCAAGCTCATTTTTTTAGGGCTCTAAAAAAATCAAGAAGAGCCAGGGCCACGTCCGCTCGTTCGATGATGAGAAAGGGACAGCAGTTCATAACCGGGATGAAATGGCTGGTATGATGCTAGCTATCTCAGTCAAATCATTGGACGGCTGGAGACCCAGTCCCAAGAAGTGGAGGAAGCCAGAGGGACCTTACTACAGAGTGTTAAAAAGGAAATTCCCCACTCAGAAGCTAATAACTTGGAATGGGCATTTTCTGAAGACGAATGTTCACTAGCATTGCAAGCCCTTGGCAAGGAAAATTTCCCTGGTCGGGATGGGATGACAGTGGAATTCTATGCAGAATTTTGGGATGATCTCAAGGCCCCAATCACAAGTTTGGTTAATAAAGCCATGTTCGATGGGTCGTTGGAGACAAGTGTGAAGAGAGCGCTTATCAAGCCCATCCCAAAACAGATCTACTGCTCTAAACTACAACATTGGCACCCTATAATGATGATGTCGGTGGCCTACAAAATTATAGCTAAAGCAGCGGCCCTCAGACTAGCCCCCTTACTAACCAAGATCATCTCCCCCCATCAACATGGTTTCATTAAAGGAAGGTCCATATACGATAACATATTGGCAGCAATGGTGGGCATAGAGTACGCAACTGTCACAAAGCAGGAGTGCATTCTAATGCAGTTGGACCTGGACAAGGCCTATGACACAATAACATGGACATATATAGAAGCCATCATGGAAGCTCTAGGCTTTGGGCCGCGCCTCTGTTGGATGGTTCGTGTAATGGGGGCTGGAAGCCAGTCAGAGCTCCTATTTAACGGTAGAATTGTGGGCTCTTTTGAGGTTAAAAGGTCTATTAAACAGGGATGCCCTCTTGCCCCCCTACTTTTCGCCATAGGATCACATCCTCTAATCACGACGCCCGAAGCTGGTGCTGAGCGCGGGGAGGTGCAAGGCCTTGTTTTACTAGGAAATAGACAACTCCTGGCAAAAATTTTTGCAGATGATTGTCTCCTCTTCTTGAAGGCATGCCCCCAGGTCATCAAAAAAGCTATGGAGATTGTACAAATGTTCTTGGTAGCTTCGGTGTCCTAGTGTAATATAGAGAAGTCAAGGATGATTTCCCTATCAGAAAATGACTCATTTGATCCTTCTGTCTGATCAGGGGAGATTGTCACAAAAGGAAAGATCCTTAGACATCTGGGAGCCCCTTGGGGGTGGACGTAACTCACAAGCAAAGATTCGAGTGGGTGCTTGAAAAAATCAAAACAAAAATGAGTAGGTGGGAGTATGCTCTTCTCCCATTCCCAAGTCGGAAAAAAGTGATGAATGCCTTCATGATGCCTTATATTGCCTTCACTAGCCCGCTTCTCAAGATGGCTAAGTGTCACTGGAAAGAGTTCTTAAAACCAGTAAAAACATTTTTATGGAAAAATAACACGAAATCTTCCAGGCCATGCCAATGGGCCAGTTGGGAGTCTATTGCTTGGCTGGGGAATCAAGGAGGCCTCGGGATTCTTAACCATGTGACCCATGCAGAAGCTTGTTGCGCCAAATTTGTGGTTTCCTTGGCTAAACAGGATCAAGTTTGGGCAGTTATGATCAGAGATATGATAGAAGCAGCTAAACTTGGCTTGAAGGGAGGAAAGTGGAGAGGGGTGGAGATTCATGACATGCTGCTTGCCCCGGCGTGGTCTACCTTAAGACTGGGGGGCGGCTCAGGAGAATTGGTAAGAAAATCCAATAGAGTAGCAAGAGTCTTAAAGTGGGGGGAAGAAGCCAGATACTTTAAGAACTCCATCTTACATTGGTCCCCCTGGCTCTCCAAAGTTGTATATCCTCCACAAAATCCCTATTGGATTGAGACAGCAAGGAAGTTGAATAATAAGGGTCTGATCCGACTTGAGCACTTCTGGGACAATGCCAACAAGAGTTGGAAAACCATTGACCTTATGATTTCTCAGTACCAACTCAATAGCTTGGAGGTCTTGCTTGTCCACAAAGTGATGAAAGAACTTGACAGTCTAGTGATGCCAAAATCTATGACTCGGAGTTGGAATGGAAAGCCTGGAAATGGCCTGGAAGCAGTCTCTAGTGGAGACCCCATAATAAAATCATTTATCAGACAATGATGCAAAAGAAGAATTGGTCTAGCCCCCTTAATAAGATATGGAAAAAGCAATGGCCGGAGGAAAGGTGGGAACATGTAATGGAGAACATATGGAAGCCAAAGGTTCCACAATGCATGAAGGTTTTCTTATGGAAGGTTATTTGGGGTGCTCTACCGACGGGGGTGAAGATTCAGGAGAGAGGGATTGGGTTAGATCGATGCTTGGGGTGCAGGTTGACTAGTGAAGATCTGGCCCACCATTTCATGGACTGCCCAACTATAAAAGGCCTCGCAGGGAAAGTATGCAAGTGGGTCCAGAGAACATGGAAAATTAGTTTTTTCAAGACTGACCTATGCTTTGGAGGTAAAAACTCAGGTAGTCCTCGTCAGCACTCAGATTGTTAGATACTTCTTCTTTCATAATGTATGGCAAACAAGGAACTGCCGTGTGTTTGAAGGAGGATTTGACATGGCAAGCTTCGCAGAAATTATACAGGAAAGCAAAGCGCTAATATGGGCACTCGGGCGCAAGCATCAGTCGGAGGAGTGGTCTAGGACTACTTGTGCCTTGCTATAAGTAGACGGAATACCGGGGGCAAACCTTGGCCATCGGTAGGAGTGGCTGCCCTTATAGCCGTTGTAATTATGATTAGTGGATGTTGTCATGGCTTAACATGAGCATGACAAAACCTTGTAATTTTTTCGTCTGCTCAATATAATTCACTCACAATTGTGAGTTTTGCAAAAATAAAAAAATAAAAAAAAAATCAATAAAAGAACCACCTGTTTGCTATCTGACAATCTGGCATGATTCAGGCTTATCTCTGCCCGAATCTTAGCTGATTGCCATGATCACAACTACCTACGATTGTAACCAAGCAATATAAGCATTTCAAACAGTTGGAACGTTGTCCAATCTTTGATAAATATGTGGAATCAATGCACAAACATTTGTTTGTAGATGTCGTATACGCACTTTGATTGAAGATATACCTTGCTACTCAAGAAAAAGGTTCGAAAAAGAGCACCACTCTGTCATAGCAACAATAAAGACTTCAAAGAAGCTGACATGAAATTCAGAGTGGTGATTATTCCTCACAGAGTGTCGGGTGCCTCCTCTGCACGCTTACTCACACCCGCAAGAAAACTTTCGGTTTCTATCCCTAAGCTTTGTGTTGCTCCTTCTGAAGGCTCGCTAACACCTGCAAGAAAGCTCTCTGCTTGAATTCCTAATACCTCATCAGATGGGGTGAGACCTTGGGCAATCATCCGATCTGCCATCCAGCAGGGAAACAATCATTAGCTCGTAAGCTGAAGCATTAATCTCAACCTCCTCAGCGAGAAGAGCCTTCGCCTTATCAACGAAACCTGCTCTAGCATCCACTGAAAAAAGACTAGCGTAAGCTTTGCAATCCGGAACATCGACTTTCTCTTTGAGGTTCTTGAAAAGAGTTTCTGCCTCCTCAACCAAGCCCAGCTTTCCAAACCATCCAATTAGCGTCATCAGAGTCTCCACCCCGGGCCTTATCGCCATGCTTTCTAGCTTTAGCAGCACGTCTACCGCCCTTTGAAACTGATTTTTTTTCTCGAAGGCAGCAGTAAGCATGCTGACTGACTCATCTAAAGGAGCAAATCCTGAATTCATCATATCTTCCATTTTGAGGACAGCAGATGGTAGCAAATTTGAGTGACTATAAGCATTCATAAGAGCTGAGTAGATACCAGGCGCCATCTGTAGCCTTAAGAAGGCATCCTCGTTCATAATTGAAAAAATTTTCAAGGCCTCTACAGCTTAACCTTGTTTCCCATAGCCATTAAGAACCGTAAGGTAAGTATCAACAGATACATGCAGCTTTTCCTCCTCCATTTTTGCTAGCAATGTTTCTCCCTCTTCAGGATTCCCAGTTTCAGAGTAAAACTCAATCATTTTATTGCATGCTCATTGAACGTATTCCATCGAACATCTCTTTAGCTTTATCAAGCCTCTTTAGTTTGCAATTCATATCAATCAACAAAGTGCATGCTACAAAATCAGGGGGAAAGCCCTTGTCATCCAAAGTACTCGTCAACCTGTCTACATCATCATAACGTTCTAAGTTCATGTATTTTACTAGAATTCTTTGCAAATTATGGCTTCGAACTTCAAAAGTGCATTAATAATGGACCATTATCTCTCTCTCTCTCTCTCTCTCTCTCTCTCTCTCTCTCTCTCTCTCTCTCTCTCTCTCTCTCTCTCTCTCTCTACCATGGAGGAGATTGATGAGATCCGCCAGCGAAGAACAATGATGGATCTCCTATGTTTTAGCTCTTTTGAGGATTGTACACCTTGCTCATCATCTTGTATCAGTTCTCACCCACTATATTCCCACACGCACACCCACATTGTGTTGTAATAGCCCCAAGTCACTACTTTCACCCCCCTACTCATATCCTACACAATTCCAGCTAGCTGCTTAGTTCACATCTATCAGTGAAGATTTTAGTTTTTCACTTCATTTTATTTTTGTACCCAGACATTGTATTAGATCCACCAAGATTGTATCGGTTTGATCTCATAGGTCATTTTGGCCTTTTGAAGATGTTTAGTATAAAATTTCATTTCATCTCTCTCTCTCTCAGCAAGGCAACGCAGGGCAGGCGCGAGCAGAGTAGAGCGGACGTGAGCAGGGCATGCATGAGTAGAGCAGAGGAGGCAGAGCAAGACATCCTACGCGTAGTTGAGAAGACATCCTATACGTAGATGGATTTTTCTTTTGAGATGAAGCACCCCTGGAACTGCAACAAGTAGACATGGTTTTTAGACCAGTCATGCACAATTTTTGCTTCCCTCATGAAAGGAAGTCCTCAGATCATCTCAGATGCCATAGTGTGCTTGGAGAAATCCATAACAATGAAGGTATTTCTTATTTTATGTCCAAAGACCTTGATCTTGAGATCTTCTAGAATCCCAATAGGTTTAACAATAGACCCATTGGCCATCTTTACTACTATGGTTGTGGTCTCAAGGTGAGGTCCTCGCATAGTTTCCCAGCAATTTTTAGTCACAATGCTAGCCTCAACGCCACCATCAAGGATTCCCTTCACAGTTAATCCCTTGGTAGTGGTTGGAATGGTTGCATTGGATTCATCACCCTCAAAGTATTGTCCCAACTTGTTAACAGGTATTTCTACAACAAGGTTCTCATCTAGGTTGGGTTGTGGATCTAAGTGTTCCTCCTCTATTGGCATCTCCCTAGCTCCATCCATCTGTGCAAACTGTGGTAGGCCAACTTTCAGTTCTCCATTGAGGAAAGATCAAAGAGCTAAGAATAGCTCAGGGTCTCCATATAGTTTGGACATGATGGTGGTTTTGACTTCTGAAGCCATGAAATCAACAATATTTAAAGGCACCTTTTGGGCTTCAATCCCTTGACATGGGGAAGATGGGATCTCCATTTCTTCAATAGGGTCAGGTGGTCCCTCTGTAAACATTCTTTCCAGCAAGAAGTGAGTATGTCCACTTTCCCATGACTTTAATTCACTTTCTCCTTGGATGACATTAGGTATGGCGGTCTATGGACTTGGTGAGGTTGTTGTTGTGTAGGGAATACTGTGTCTGTAATGTGGATCTGCCTAGGTGTTGGCTCTAGATCCCTTTGGGTATCTTCTACCAAACTCCTTAATTGCTTGACTTGCTTAATCTGTAGAGTTTGGGTAAGTTCCTATCTTCTTCTTGGGTCCTAGCCATTGTGGCTCATGATGATCTTCCTTGTTGGTTTCTTTCTTAGTGGTCGTTTTGGTCTCCATGGTTTCACGTGAATTAGAATCCTATTCAACGTCGTTCATATGTACAGGGTCATCACCAGTCCCTATGTTTATCTTTGAACTGGGATTGGCTTTGTTGCTTTTTGCGATCTCTTCCTTCGTGTTTTCTTCTTTTCACCCCCCTACTCATATCCTACACAATTCCAGCTAGCTGCTTAGTTCACATCTATCAGTGAAGATTTTAGTTTTTCACTTCATTTTATTTTTGTACCCAGACATTGTATTAGATCCACCAAGATTGTATCGGTTTGATCTCATAGGTCATATTGGCCTTTTGAAGATGTTTAATATAAAATTTCATTTCATCTCTCTCTCTCTCAGCAAGGCAACGCAGGGCAGGCGTGAGCAGAGTAGAGCGGACGTGAGCAGGGCATGCATGAGTAGAGCAGAGGAGGCAGAGCAAGACATCCTACGCGTAGTTGAGAAGACATCCTATACGTAGATGGATTTTTCTTTTGAGATGAAGCACCCTTGGTGTGAAAAAGTCCACAAAGAAACAATAAAAGCACCTTTTTCAACCACATAACCCTCTTTGTCAAAAGCAACCTTCAAACCACCCACTTCATTTCTGAGTCCTCTAACTTTTGCATGAGGCATCAACCTACAAAGAGGGATAGAAGGACACTCATGATAGCCAATTAAACAATTGTATTTTATTCAAAATATCTTGTCCTTTTTTCGTAGATCTCTGCTTCTTTAATGTCATCTTGACCAACCTCAGGCCTTACCACAAAAGGCACAATTGCAAGGGCTTCAGCTGGAACAAAATCACCACATTGACACCTTCTGGATTAGGTTGACTTTCTCCATCTTCACCCAAATCCTCTCTATCTTGAAAACTTGTCTCCACCTCATTACTAACTTCACCCAAAATTTGACTACTTATTGGAGTATCCTTCTTTTTTGAGACTCTTGGTCGCTTCATTTGCTTAGATGAACAATATGGACTCACAAGACTGCAAACACCACAAAGCTGTGATCTTTAGATCACAACACTAGAAGCAATCAAATGACTATCATGCTGTCTCCCATCTTAAAAAGATTTAAATTTGGTAGACAAAAGAATTAAAATAACTAATCAACATTGAGAAATTACAATATCAGGGAGGGCATGTCGACGTGCCCTCACTCAAGGATGAAATAGGGAAAGAGAAATTCAAGTCATTGGAAGGACACCTCAATGTTTCCTCTGAGAAATTTTGATATTTTCCTTTCAATATTTCATCATTGGATGAGGGCACATCGATGTGCCCTCCCTGAGATTGGACTTTCCAATTGTAAATTTATTGTTTAGAGGAGGGCATGTCAACACGCCCTCCTTGAGATTGATGCAAATTTATTGCTTGGAAGAGGGCACGTCGACGTGCCTTCCCTGAGATTGCAATCAGCCTAGCTGGAATTCAAGATCGCAATCATGCCTCTCTCTTGTGAACAACCAGATTATGCTCATCAGATTCTCATGTCATATTAATGGCTCACAAACATCAGCAACAAGGTTGTGTGGTACCTCTGCTAGGCGCATATTATTGTCATCACCATTTACGCTCACACCATCAACCTCTGAATGTCATGAATCATGTGGACATATGGCATTGTTATCAACACCATGTGATTTGTCATGTAGGCAACAATTTGGATTTGCCTCTGATAATTGTATGTCTGTCAACAACATCAATGTTGGTACAACACCAATAAAACTTATGCTTAACACCCCCCTCGCAGGGCTGCCCCTCATACCTTGGGGGGGGAGGGGAGGGGGGACCGACAATGGCAAAGAAATTGTATTTTTGAATGCACACACACACACACACACACACACATATCAATTGTATTTTTGAATGCACAGACACACACACACACACACACACACACACACACACACACACACACACACACACACACACACACACACACACACACACACATAGAGATCAATTATCGTCCACGACGGTTAGATATGACCTATGGGACTGCAAACAAAACATTACAGAGAGTTCTGTGAAGGGAGGGGGTTGTGAGATACATCTTAGTTAAGGACTGAGTGTCCGTCAAGGGGTAAATAAAAGGAAGATAAGTTGAAAAAAACCTATGGAGAGGAACCCCCCCCCCGGGAAAGAACGAAGTGCCGCGCACAAGAAGACAAATTTCAACAAAGATGATGCATTGTGTGCAGCCAGCAAGGCTAGCACTCAAGCTCGTAGAGGTGGCTCAGATTCCAATAAATCATCATCAGTGTCATCAAAAAATGCTTTCGTGATTCCCAGATTAGCCTCTCGTTGGCGTCTAAGACGTTGTTTTCTTTCTCGAGCCTCATCTCTTGCTTGGATCTTTTTAAGCTCTGCCTGTTCTTTGGCTGCTCTCTTTTGATGGATGGCTTGTAACTCTTCCTGGCTTAGAGGATCATAGTACCTTTTTAATTTACTTCCAGTGAAGAATCCAATGGTTTCAACTCCATCTAGAGTCTCCACACGAATGGTTCCTTGTGGGGTGATTTCACATACTCTATATGGTCCTTTCTCGCATAATCCAACTTTTTCTTTTTGGTACGCACTCCATACATAAGAACTTTATCACCAACATTGATATCTTTGTTCTTTAGATGACGGTCAAGTCATTTCTTCCTCCTATCTTTCTCCACAAGTGCGTTTTGCACGGCCAATTGCCTTTCTTCATCTAACCTCTCAAGAATGTATAAGCGCTCAACTAAAGGGTTACCATCCCAATCTTCTTGTGAAGCTACACGTAGACTAGGAATTAAAAACTCCCATGGCATAACTGCTTCTTGGCCATATACCATTTTGAATGGTGTACAATTAATATCTACTTTGTAAGAAGTACGATAAGTCCATAGGGCTGAAGTCAGCTTCAAATCCCAATCTGTGCGATGAGCTTTCACTGTTTTGGTCAAGATAGATATTAAGGTTTTGTTGGTACTCTCAGCTTGGCCATTTTCTTGTGGATAATAAGGTGTGGACTTATGGTGAGCTATCATAAGTTGGTAGTGAGTTCTTTTATCACTTCATTTATAAAATGAGTGCCATTATCATTCATAATCTCAAAGGGACAACCAAATCTTGTAATAATGTTCTCAAAGAGAAACTTGGCAATTGACCTTGCATCAGTCTTATGTGTCGCCCTGGCTTCCATCCACTTTGTCACATAGTCATTGGCAACGATAATATATCGAGATTGAGTGCGTACGAGCTGTCGGACTAATTGGGCCTACAAAGTCCAAACCCCATTTTTCAAATGGTTGAGTCACTGTAACAGGATGTAAGGGCATCTTATCCTTTCGTTGTGTGATCTTGTAACGTTGGCATTCATCACATCCTTTTGCAAAAAGTGATGCATCATTGAATAAGGTAGGCCACCAATAGCCTGATTGCAACATCTTTCTAGCTGTTAGTTTGCCCAAGAAATGTCCTCCGGCTATACCCATGTAGGCTTCTTGCAGTATGTATAAATACTCATCCTCACGGACTTAACGTCTAAGAATATCATCCTTCCCTAGCCTGTAGAGAGTTCCTGCAATGAGAGAATAAGGTTCACATTCTTTTAACAGTTTTTGAGCTATGTCCTTGGAAGCTGTTTGGGTGGAAAACCATTCATTAGAAAGTTCACAATCTTCTCACTCCATTCAGGCATGGTCTCCACTAGAAATAAGGAAGTATTGGGCAATTGATCATCGACTCCAGTAGAGGCTTCACCATTAGGTATACGAGACAAATGATCCGCCATGACATGTCTTTTACCAGGTCTCACCACAACGGTAAAATCA
Source organism: Adiantum capillus-veneris (assembly GCF_014529385.1). Classification (NCBI taxonomy): domain Eukaryota; kingdom Viridiplantae; phylum Streptophyta; class Polypodiopsida; order Polypodiales; family Pteridaceae; genus Adiantum; species Adiantum capillus-veneris. The sequence continues at coordinate 45,658,779 of NC_140931.1, forward strand.
AACTCAAGGAGAATTAACAACCATCGTGTAATTCTTCTCGTGGAACAAGGTTTATTTACTAGATACAACAAGGCTTGATGATCCACATAGAAAACAAACTTGTTGGCAAGAAGGTAGTAGCAGAATTTCTTTACTGCATATAATTGACAACTTGCAAATCTAATGGGGTAGGCCAATTTATGTTCTTCTGGTTGAGCTAGAACACACCCAATAGCAAAGTTCTATGCATCAATATGCACATGGAAAATTACATTCCAATCGAGCACTCGTAGAATAGGAGCGCTAGTTAAGGTCTTTTTTAATGACTCAAAAGCATGGTGACACTCCGCGGTCTAGTGAAACTCAATAAGAAGTTTGTACAATGGACGAGCTATCTCGGCAAAGTTTAAAATAAAGCGTCGGTAATAACCAACATGGCCCATGAACCTTTGAACTCCTTTATAGTTTGTAGGTGGTGGTAATTGAACAATGGCTTTAATTTTTCTCTCATCTGTGGAATCCCATTTTTGGACACTATATGTCCTAAAATGACTCCATGTTTAACCCAAAATTGGCATTTGAAAGGGTTTAAGGAGATGCAATACAATCTGCACTTCTCAAACACTTTTCGTAAGCATGATAGATGTTCTTTCCGAGAGGAATAAACACAAAGGTCATCTAGGAAAGCTTCGCAAAACTCCCTCAAATACTCTCTAAAAGCAATGTTTATTAATCTTTGAAAGGTAGCAGTGGCATTGGTTAAGCCAAAAGCCATAGCACGAAATGCGAACACTCCAAATTTGGTTATAAAGATTGTTTTATCTTGGTCCTCTAGTGCAATTGTGATTTGATTGTAGCCATAGTACCCATCTAAAAAGCTATAAGCTTCCTTCTCTGCAACTCTTTCAAGCACATGTTTTGAATATGGCAAGGGGTAATGGTTCCTCCTAGTGGTGGCATTGACCTTCTTGAGATCCACGCATACTCTGAGTTTTCTATTCTTTTTTGGCACAATCACTATTGGAGACACCCATTCTGAGTGCTCAATAGGGTATATGAATCCTCATTTCACAAGCTTTTCAATCTCTTCTTGAATGATCTTTGCATATTTAGGATTCATTGGGTAAGGTTGTTGCTGAACTGGTTTAGCCATGCTATTCATGGGGATTGTGGCATTAGGAAATTTTGGAGGTCATTTGGAGGGCCATATGAAGAGAGAGAAAAATAGAGCGCGTCCAATGAGCATGAAGGCTACGTTACGTAGAAAAGTACCTGGAAAAACTCAAAAAATAGGAAAATAGCATAAAACTTTCACGAAACTAGGATTGTAGCATAGTAATTTCCTTACTTTTACCGAGCTTTTAGGTGCTTGCGTGTGGTCCCACTTCTGATATTCTCTCATGGTCATTAACGTACTGGAGGGTGACCATTAAGCCCGCACAAGATATTGGAATTTTGAAACACTTTCCCTCCATTAGAATGCTTTCAAAGTGAATCTCCCTCCACTAAAGCTTTTCTCTGAGAGTTATGGCATCCACGTCTTCTCGCCCAAGAGCCTCAAGGTGTTTACTGTCTCTCACACCAACAAACAACAACGGCACTTTGCCTAGAAGGCCAAGTAGTAGCATATCCTCAATTACAATACCAGCTTCAATAAGTGCAGACAACCAATGGGTTGGACAAAGGATAAACAAAGGTTCATGGGTCCTCATGCAACCAAGAAGACCCAAGAGGTTTAGTGGTATCAACGTTTACCGCTCAGCATGGAAGGCCAGGGTGTTGAATTTCAAAGTTGAGATCGGCAAAAGATCTGTAAAGGAAGTTCTTGTTCAGCATGTGTTTACCCATCCAGAGGTGATAGCAAACGGTGGAAATGTATCAAATATACATCAACCACGTTGCAATTGTAAGTACTCTTGACATGTGAACTTACTGATACTCTCATTATAACTTTTCTTATATATTTTGCAATGTTTCTCCCGCTTGTTATGAGTAATGTCTCTACTCTTCACAACTCAATTACATTAGATTTGTCATTTGTACTTATTGATACTCTTAGTTTAACTCTTCTTATATATATTGCAGATGTTTATCCCTCTTCTTATGAGCAATGGGAGCCTGTGGAGTGCATAATAGGCCTCTTCCATGTTGTATATGCCCATATTGGTTCTCTACAGTATTCAGAGAGGAGCAGCAAAAGATTGGCTGATGAGGGAATCTTTTTTTATGACCAATTTTACCAACTCAGCTCAGGCAATAAGAATGGCATGTTGGTGAAACTACCTCTACCGACCGATTGGAACACTGTGGACTGGCCAGTTCCCGAGGAAACAATGGTGGAGGCAATGCGAAGTAAGCTCTACAAGGATATACAAAGGTCTCTGCGTAGCTCTGTTCCTACCAAACTGGTTCGAATTGCAAACTTTTGTCCTGTTGCACTCTTCATAGAGCTGTTTCATAGCTACAACATCAGAGTTACAAAAACTATGTTCATGTGCAAGTCATTTCAGCAGTCATCCTGTGACAAACTTCTTGACAAAGGATGGTATGCAAAGGAAGAGATTGGTTTACGGTGCGAGGTCGCGCTTGATACTCTAGTTGTCAAGTACATGATTGCAAGCCAATCACTATTACTCTCATTTTGGTATATGCGATCACAAATGCTAAACGGTAAGTACATTCCTATGGACCAAGTTTCTGCAGGTTTGGAAGATAATCCTACTGTGGATGTGGAAGTGATTGATAAAGAGAATGGCCTACTATTGGTGGTTACAATAAGGGAGCTATGCAGTCTTCAGCATTTGCGAAATGACATCATTGAAGAGTCAATGGACAAGGAACTATCAGATTTTTCCTTTTTCTTAGCTGGCCGTAAGGTGATGCGGCGAAGAGAAAAAGATATTTTGTGCAAAGAGTTGGATGGTCGGGTTGAAGTAGTGTCAATGTAACAGATATTCTTGTAAACCCAAGTGTATACAAATGACTTTCAAGACATGAAGTTTATTGATCTCATTTTTCAATTGTGCCCTGTGAAAAAGTGTGCTTGAAATACATTTGTTTACCACGTCAAATCTCTCTCTCTCTCTCTCTCTCTGTCTATATATATATATATATATATATATATATATATATATATATATATATATATATATGTTAGACAAGACAAAGACAGATAGAAGAATCATCTTAATTCATTAGAAAGTACAAACTCGTCCGTGAACAATGGACTGAGATACAATTTCTGTAAGTATGGAATCAGAATGTCTTCAAGGTAAAAATCGAAGGAATGCCCCTCGAAAGAAGGTGGTGAGATAGTTGTTTTCGGCGGATTTAGTTCTCCCTTTTCGGGAGTATCATCAATTAGTAGTGTATTAGTTGAATCAAAGGGTACACCGATTTGGCTAAACGGTTTGTACAAAAGAGGTAATCCTGGTTTTTTAGGGTGGTAGTGGCCCTCAACAGTAACGCATTTTCTTTGATCATACAAAAAGGCAAAATCTGACGTGTGAGCTTGGCATACACTGCAAACTATTGCAACTAGTGGCGATAAGTTTTGCCTTTGCATTGAAGACCATATGCCAACTCTGAAGCGCGGAAGAAGAAACTCAATAAACTCCTTGGTTCCTGGACGAACCACGACTCGACAAGTTCCCATCCGAAACGTTTGCAAATCATCAAAGGGTCCTCTGTCACCGAGAGGCACCCGCATCAGCAGCAATCCATTGACGTCCAAGATAATCAACCTCTGTAAAAGTTGACAAGTACATATAAGTAGTTAGAAGCTGAACATATTTTGCCATACTTGAATAGACATTACCGGAACAACCGTATCTACAGGTAGCAAGGGTCCATACTGGGTCTCTGTAGTGTTCATGTCATTGTTGCTCTCCTCCGCTTTATCTTCATAGTCATCATTCAAATCTTCATCAGGGGTCTCCCCCATGGCCCTTTCTGCCTGATTCAAGGTTGATCGGCTTGCCTCATACATCCTTTCCTGATCCATATCATTTTGCTCGTCCCGAGGCCTGCTTTCCTCATCCATATCCTTTTGCTCATCTATAGGCCTGCTTTCCTCATCTTCGGTTTCAGCCATAGGCTCTTTTGGCTGTTCCACAGGCTGACTTGCCTCTTTTATTGTCTCCTCCGGTTGAACCTTAGCTGCTTCCATATGCTCATTTGTCCTTTCCTCATCCTCGACTCTTTGATCTTCTGCTGATATGACACCCTCGGCCCGATGCGATTCCACTGTATCGGATGTAGGGGTTTGTCGTGGTGGCACGTCATGTTTTGTAAGATCAATAGTGCGCTCATCCAAGCCGCTATCTTCAAGCTCTCTAGGGCTAGACATAGTAAGCAGGTGTTGTATTAAACTTACCCAGTATCTTTGCAAATAATCATATGTGTAGTTTTTTAAAGCACTCTGCAAAATTGAAAGACCACAAGATGAGAATTCTTTTATAGACTAAACCAAAACTAACTGAATGCATTGCAAAATGGGTACCTTAGTCATGAAAGGTTTTAATGCAAAGTAGCTTTGCAGGACATATTCTGCATGGAGAAGACATCTCCAGCCGCAAGAATTCCCATCGGTTTGATTTGGGACAGGTACTTCTTTGATTGTGGCCTTGTATAGTTCATACCTTCCACATAGCTTGCCATAGGCAAGCAACAACCTCTTTATACAACTGCATTAGGCAATGTCAAGATGTTAGCATGAGGCTTCAAATTTACATGGATATCTATAATAAACACTTTCTGACACAAAACACTTACAGCCTAATTTCAGGGTGGGTTCCTTTTATTGAATTGAACACCCACACTGCTGGTTGGTCAACATCAAGGCATATGAGACTCCAGTGATGGTTGTTCTCATATGGGAAGATGATCACAGTAACTTCCAGCATAGCACAGTGGCGGAACCAGCTCTCAAATGTCCCAGATGGACTATTCTTTTGTCTTATAATTACAGACATTTGTGGATCAAGGAGAAACACCTCTGTGTGAGTGTGCAGTGGGAGTTGACTTTTGATCAGGCTGCAGAGACTCTACCTGAGTTAGCAAACCTATTATCTGAGTTTTCAAAGCTAGCAAGATAGTAACACTTACTTAAGACAAGCATAGATAATTGTGTCTGAAATCTGAGCATCTGGATTCTGCAATAAATCAATGTCCACCTTTTCCAGAGCTAGGCTTCTGGTTCCATCTACAAATGGTATCTCTGCAAGCAAACCATTCTTCATTGAAAGCAGATTTTCTTGATTCATTGCCTCTATAGACAGGGTCACATTGCACTCTGTTTGTTTCTGGGACACCTCTGCTACTTTTGCTTTCTCCTGAAGCTCTGCTTCCCTCATTTCCTCTGTTTGGCGAGCAATAGTCTCTGCCTTTGCCCTTGTATTCACATCATGTGTGACATCTACAACTGTGAGCTGAGGCACTAGCTCCGGGGGGTATAACAAAATTTCTCTCATTTTCTTATCCTTGCAGACATTGGGGACCAGCAGTTTGTCATACCTCCACCTTATTCTTTTCAATGTCTCACTATCTTTGTCCATTATAGTAACCCTGTGGGCATGGGCTGCAACAATGGTCATGTCACTGAAGTACTCCAGTAGAAAGTCCTCAGCTGCTTCCTGTAGAGCCATCAATGCCACCACCTTCCACCTTTTGGTGCCCCAGGTAGCTTCATCACATATGGACCTCACCATCCTCTGGAAGGGCAGTTTTGGTATGCATAAATCTACACATTTTTGTGCCTTTCTGATTTCTCTGAAAAGTCCCATGCAGGTTTGGAGCTTCTTCATCCTTGGCCCTTTCAAAATTTTATTTGGTTTTCCAAGTCTTTTCTTTGGGGTTGCTGATCTACCACTTGCTTTCGATGCTAATCCTGGACCCTTGCCTGCCTTCCTTGCAGTGGCTTTTGTTCTAGCCATCTTACTGTACACCAAAAGAAGAGTCTCAATCCCCTTCTCTCTTTCTATGAATCTCTCTCTCTCTCTCTCTCTCTCTCTCTCTCTCTCTCTCTGACTCTCTCTCTCTCTCTGACTCTCTCTGACTCTCTCTCTCTCCCTGACTCTCTCCCTGACTCTCTCTCTCTCTCTCTCTCTCTGACTCTCTGTGACTCTCTCTCTCTCTCTCTCTCTCTCTCTCTAGCTTAGCATATATAACTAGAGAGAGAGAGAGAGAGAGAATCCACATTACTAAAGGCGCGCACAGACCACTTTTTAACCTCAACAAACACGTCCGCGCGCCGTTAGTATAGGTTAAAATAACACACCGATACTCTCTCTCTCTCTCTCTGCTCAATGGACTGTACTAACGGCGCGCATAGACACATGAACTACGGGTATGACTCTCTACGCGCGCCGTTGGTATAGAGAGAGAGGGAGAGAGAGAGAGAGAGGGAGAGAGAATGTGTGTGTGGGTGTGTGTGTGTGTGTGTATTTTTAAGATGTGTGTCTGTGTGTAAGTGTGTGTGTTTGTGAGTGTTTGTGAGTGTGGGTGTGTGTGTGTGTGTGTGTGTGTGTGAGTGTCTGTGTGTGTTTGTGTGTGTGTGTGTGTGTGTGTGTGGGTGTGTATATGTGTGTGTGTGTTTGTGTGTGGGTGACAGAAACAGAGATGGAGAGATTTAGGCAAAGCCAGAGGGAGAAGCAGACCTTCGTTATCTCGCTGCGTGGGGTTGCTGTCGGAGACGCAGGCTTTGCTCTTGCACACTCTCTATCTCACTCTCTCACTCACTCACTCTCTTTCACGAGGTGTAGTTTTTCTCTCTCTTGACCGCTTTATATGGCGTACAAAAAGTATACGGAAATAATAATGACCACACGTGCGACCGCATGCAAATATATTTTAATTTATTGTGACACGTGGGGCGCCGCCGTGTGTATCCGTTAAAGGTGTGATTTTGAGAGAGAGAAAGAGAGAGAACAATAGAGAGAGAGAGAGAGAGAGAGTCTTAGAGAGACAGAGAGAGAGAGAGAGAGAGCAGATTGTCACAAAGAGAGAGAGAGAGAGTGAGAGTCTCAGAGAGAGAGAAAGCGTGATCAGCTTGTCACAGAGATAGGGAGAGGGAGAGACACAGATTGAGAGAGATAGAGAAAGAGGGAGTCCTTACTCTCAGAGAGAGAGGGAGAGAGAGAGAGAGAGGGAGGGAGAAAGACAGACTCCACTTGACACAGAGAAAAGCAATGGAGGAGACACCTCCCTTTGAGTTCCTGCAAACCCCACCAAAAAAAGGTGATCTCTCACTCTTTCTCTCTGTATTTCTAGCAGTTGGTGTGTGTGTGTGTGTGTGTGTGTTCTTCAACACACACACACCTCAATACCCATAGTTCCATAGACAAAGACACAGACACATCCTCTCTCTCTCTCTCTCTCTCTCTCTCTCTCTCTCTCTCTCTCTCTCTCTCTCTCTCTCTCTCTCTCTCTCTCTTTGCATTTGTCCATTGGACTAAAGGCGCGCGAGGAAGGGAAAGTTCCTTTTGCTACTCTCTCCGCGCGCCGTTAGTAATGTTATTTCTCTGGCAATTGTACTTAAGGCGCGCGGAGAGGTTTGCAAAAGGCACATTTCCTTCCTCGCGCGCCTTTAGTCCTATAGACAAATGCAAAGAGAGAGAGAGAGAGAGAGAGAGAGAGAGAGAGAGAGAGAGAGAGAGAGAGAGAGAGAGAGAGAGAGAGAGAGAGAGAGAGAGAGAGAGAGAGAGAGAGAGAGAGACTAGGTGTGTTTCTGTTTCTGTTTTGGTGAGAGACAGATATATTTATTTATTTATTTATTTATATTTATAGATATATTTATATCTATAAGGGGAGAGAGAGAGATCATGATGGTTTGGTTTTGGCAGAATTGTCATGTTTGCTCATGGTTTTGACTTGTTATGTTTCTTGATGATTAGGATTAAGGTCCAGTAGGCAGAAGAGGCTGAAACCAGATCCAGGGCTTGTGCCAGGATTTCAAACCTTGCAGGCTCAGTTGCTTAATGTATCTGCCAAAAGAACTGTTGACTTTTGTCAGGACATATCTGAGGAAAAGTTTCTTGGTGAAGACCAATCAGAGAGGTCACCAGGGCAAGAAGATTCCTCACCCGACAAGGGTGTGGTGCCCTGTAAGGTACATCTCAAGAAAAATACCAGAAAGAGAAATATAGACTTCTCAGATGATGCAGATGTGCTAGAAAGTACAAAATGTAAAGAAAAGGAGGATGTGTCTTCTCTGGAAGACCCAGCTGCAACTGATGAGAGGCTGTTTGATTTTGCAGCATCTTGTGGTGCTGGGGACAAGTATGATCTAATTCATTCTATGTTTAATCCAAAGTTTGACATTGAAGACCTATTAGCTCAGCACAGTAATTTCTTGCAGTCCTACAGAGATAAGTTTGAGGTGATGGTGCAGGTAGGAAGGGTTGTTCTGCCTACTATGACTCTTGTGCATTTAAATGACTGTGGTGGAAAGGGACAAGGAGTGAAGAAGTATAGGGAATTACCACCCTCTTGCCGACATTCAGTCTGCCCTTTGCACCAAAAAGAATGCAAACTCATTCAGGAAGCCTTTGGCTTTATGATTTACCTCAACAGCCTGTTTGGATTCCTCATGCAGAATCCTGATGAGGTGTTAGAGGAGCAGGATGCAGCACCAGAAGAGGAATGCGAGGAGACAACTCATATGCAAGAAGTCGAGGAGGTTGAAGACATAGTCGACCTTGAGGTTGAGGCAATTGAAGTACAAAGAAGTAAGATGCTCTCTGTGAAAACCACAGAAATCAAACTTCCATTGGATGTCAGTAACTTCACTGAGAAGCATGCTCAGATGATGTTGCCAGCTGTGCCTGAGTTCAGGATTGGAGACAGGACCTATATCTTCTTACATGATGTGCAAAGTGTGTTTTATTTAAGGGAGGATTTCTCCCTGGCTATTATTTCCAGAGTCCAAGAGGAGAGGAGTGGATTTGTTTCAGAGGATAGTAGTGATGATGAGGCAATGGAAACATCCAGCAATCCAATGGAATGCCTTCGAAGATGCTTTGAGAAAGCTGAAAAATACAAGGAGACACTACCTGATGAAGCCACCTTCCAAGCAATAAGACAAAGCCTAAGACCATCGAAAAGTAACAAAGAAGTGGAGGATTGGTTTAACCATTCAGGTCAGGGGTCAACTACATCTGTAGACCTGTGGCAAGAAAACCTCTTTCTGCAGGATGAGAGCTTCATGGTATCTCTCTCTCTCTCTCTCTCTCTCTCTCTCTCTCTCTCTCTCTCTCTCTCTCTCTCTCTCTCTCTCTCTCTCTCTCTGTTTGTGTCATTTCTGACATTGTATGTGCAGTCTTGGATTGCTGACAAGGATGACTTCCTTCGGCGCCGGACAAGAGAGTATCGAGGAAGGGATGCGGCCCTAGCACAGTACCTTTCAAAGCTCTGCGAGTCACCGATAGTAGTTTTTCACAATTCCATGTCACAAGAGGGTTCAATAGCAACTTACACATTCAAGACACTATCACGCTTCTTGGGTGGACCGGTGCTGCCCAAAAGTGCAGATAAAGTCATTCTTGTTGACAAAGTGTTTGCTAGAGATTGTTTTGGTTACTGCCCAGGCTATACAGGTGGTCGGGCAGCGTATTACTACACGTACACAGCAATGGCACTAGCTCTTGGTAGACAAAACCCAGATGAACTTTTAGAGTATGGCAAACATCTCATGATTCGTTACAAGGGTGACGTGCCAAAAAACAAAATTGAACCTGCAAAATCTTGATACACTTCAAGTAGCAATTGTATAAGATCATGTATTACATAAATTTTTTACAATGCCATCCACTCAGAGTATCTTTCTCCACTTGTGATTCACATACACCATTGTCTCTCTCCACCTTCGTTGACTTTCACGAGCTCCGGAGTTGTTGTATGCCATTGATCTTTTAGCTTTTTGTTGTTGTAAATGTCTGATGGCTTGTGCTGTTGCTGAATTTGCCAAGACTTCTTTTGCCTGCATTCGATGAATGATTCTACGATAGAACCATTCAAATAGTTCTCTCAAACTGTTAGCCTTGATTCGAGAGCCACCATGTCGTGTGTGCCTGAAATAAGCATTTCTCGCCATGTAATGAGACTTTTCCATCCCTTGGGTATTCCATATTGCCGGGTTCCCATACTTCTGTATAAAATATGGCAAATGATTGAAGATGATGTGCTGGATATGAAAACAGATTAGTTAGAATGTTTTACACTCACATATTTGCACATAAGAGAGAAAGAAATACATGATAATACCATGTAGTGAGTAATCTGGGTGTCTGTCCATGCTGTCTTGAATGATTTTTTCAGAAGGTTGAGATTTTCCTTGAACTTGTTCATATCACCTTGTGACCAGTCATCTTTGTCGCACATCAAAAATAGGATGTCTATTGATCGCCAAACCTCAGCCTTCGCGTTACGAGTAGTTGGTTCGTGGTCTTTGACTGCAATATGTAGCTTTTTCCAGCTCTGATACTCTACCTTGCTAACATAAGATGTGTTATATATTTTTCCATGTTTTGTTAGCTTTGGATCTCTTGTACCTTGGGGCTTAGATAAAAACCTCCGTGCCTTCACCCCACCGATGGATGGTTTGCATGGGACATCCTTCTCAGCAGTTGATCTCTTTTCATCCCGCTGGATTTTCACATTGCCACCATGAAGCCCCATATCCGACAGTACCATTTCTAAGCACTGCAAGGCTACTTGTCGTTCTGCAGAGTTCTTAATCTTCCAAGCAAACCCGATGTATAAGTAGACCAATTTCTCTACAATTCTACAAAGGGCATGCATTGTACAAATGTGAACATTCACAAGTGGTATTTTCAAAACTGGTCGAAAAGAAGGATCCTCAATGTGACGTGTTGGAGCTTTTCTCCACCACTTTGGGTTCATGACCTTTGCAGGCTCCATGCAGAACAAACACGGTGACTTTGCCATTGCACCCATTCCACAATTATACATGCACTTTAATGTTTTAAGGTCACCTGCAAGATGCCACTGAACTTGAAAGTCTCCCCTTCCATCTAGACGTAGTACCTCTCCCTGGTTAGTCTGTCGATCAATCAGCTCCGGAATATTAGTTCGATGGAACACCCAATATAGAATCTCATGATCTTCTTTCTTTACCTGCAACACAAAATAAATGAGACTTAAGTAGATCTGAATATTTGAGCTTACTTGAGAATATCGCTTACCTCAAACGCACCAAGCCACCATATGTTAGATTCTGATTGAACACTAAAATATAAAGGATCATCACTGGGACACTTTGAGAGGGCTCTATTCATTAAAGTAATAGTAACACGCTCTAGCTTTTTCTCTTTAACAAGCTCACACTCATCCAGTTTTAACACAAAATGTAATAGTCCACGTGACTCTTCAAATGTGATGTTGTAAAACTCCACCATTCTCTTCTGTAGTATCCGCAGGTCCATAAAAATATTGTTGAACTCATCATATGCCATGTTGGCTCCATGGCCACTGTAAGTTGCTTTAATATGAAAGGGCTGTCCAAGATAGTCTCCCTGTGCCTCGTTAAGCTGAAGCCTCTCTTTCCAAACACTTGAGGCTGATGGTAGAAGTTTGGATTTTATACCCTTCCTAACAAAGATGGATGAGACAGACTTTTGGATAGCCGAATATCCTCTTTTGCTTACACCAAGTGAATCAAGTGTGCCTTGTATCTCTTTTGCAGGCACTGAGTTCTCTGAAATAAAGCGGTCCACTACATTTCTTTGTAGAACCTTAAACTTCTTGTCATGTACTATATCTGCTGCCAGGCTTCTACTTATAAGTGGCTTCAATCTCTTTCCTATATTGGCTTTGGGGTCAATGTTTTCCTTGTCAGGATAGATTGAGTCTCTACATGAAGACAATGCATAAGTAAATAACAGAAAATTTGCTTCACTAACACTATTTAGGCACATGAAAACAATGCATAACAAGAAAAAACAAAGAGATTACTTAACTAAGACAATGTAGCCAACCAAGAAGCATCACCTTAATGCTCGGATTCTTTTCTTGAGACCTCCTGATGCAACCTGCAATGTTTCAAGATTGCGCAATTTCTTCTTTCGGATACGACCACCCAAGATGGTGTCCTTCATTTGACAACTTCGCACCTTTTCTTTCAGTTCTTGTACCTCTGTTTTATGTTGCAAAATGGTAACCTGATCTGTAGAATGTAAATGTGAAAGGCGAACAATCTCACATTGTTGAGCTTGGAGAATGCTCTTGTAAGTTCCAGCTTCTCTTGTAAGTGATTTACAATAACCCAGAAGGCCGTTTTCTCCATCACCAGCAAAGGTCAATAAGCTTGTAGGATTGACAAACGGTGGAGACGCATTAGTTATTGGATTCTTAGGGTAGAGAGAGCCTCTCGTCCAGATATCTATGTGTTTAGCTCCTTGAGCTCTGAGCGTGTCTATGGAGGTGGGAGGTATATGTGTGTTTGTTTTACTGCGCTTAATCAATGGTTGGTACTCATTGTCCAAATCAATGTGAAGGTGATATTTGGCTCGTTTGTGGGTAACATTTGTGCCATTTGAGGAGTGCGCCATTAGCCAAATGTGCAGGTTTAATGGAAAGTGAATAGCGGCTGCGGATTCGTCCCTCCATGTTAGCCTCATTCCCTCCGTATTGACGTTGTTCATTCAATACAACTAAAAAGAGTATTATCCCTCAATCACTACGAACGAATGTTCAGAGGGGTAAGGAATCTACTTAAAGTACACTTTTTGAAGTTTTACTATGAAAGACCCAGCTCTTTTATTTGTCATTTTTTCTAGAGAGAGAGTGCAAAAAATACATTTTCTTAGAAGGCCCTCCAAATGACCTCCGAAATTTCCTAATGATTGCACCACAGAAGGTGGAACACCTTTCATATCTTGATATGTCCAGGCAAATATATCCTTGAATTCCTTGAGAATTCCTCTGTCTCCGTGAGATCTTGGGTAATTAAAATATGTTTGGACTTTTCTCCTAGGTATGCTAACTCTATTTCCTTAACTGTCGCTGGACCGTCATAAACTCCATTGCTTCCATCGATAGGTTTTCTTTGAGCCTTTGTATACACAACCTTACGTTCCTCTGTGGTGTAGGATTTGAAATGTTCACGTGCAGGGTGTACGTATGTGGGGTCCTGTTGTTCTGTGGACTATGATTTCACTTCCGATTCCTTTTGTTGTTGAGCTAACTCTCGATTTTGTCGTCTTCTTACGGTACGGCTCAACTTTGGCTTCTCTTTAGACTCTTGCAGTGCGATGTCAATGGGTTGTGGTCTACACCACATAACACTTTGAAGGTATTCACCCCAGTTATCTACCAGCTTCCGATGAGCATCACATGCCCCTATATAATTAAGCCATTCTGTGGTATATTTCTTTTCATTTATTCTAGCACGCACATTTGCTCGATATCATCGCCTCTTATATCTCTTACTCTTCTTGTCTAATTTTTTATTACGGTTGATCTCTAGTGAAGAGTCTAATTTTTTATTACGGTTGATCTCTAGTGAAGAGTCACTAGATGAATCCCTACTTGTGTCTTTTGCTCTCGTGGATAGATTGTCATCTAGGGTACCACTGGGCTCTGAATGGTTTGTCCTTACATTGGTACTAAGATTTAACTTAGATTCTTCGTCCTTAGAGTCAATTTCAACTGATGATTCTGACCCCAAATCATGTGGGCTATAGTCTTGTGATACGCTACTTGTTCCAATGCCAGTCAAACCTTCATGTTGTAGGTCATCTGAAGCTATATGCATTGCTTCTCGCATATGTAAGGGTATGAGTGGTGACATTTCATCCCCCTCAAGTGTTACCCAGGTTGTCCCCCTATTTCTTCAAGTATATGTGGTTGCTGCTAAGTGAACCCTGTAATGGAATTTGCCTATTCAATTTGAGAGTAGCGGAATTTAATGAGAGTACTTTCAAGAAATGATTTTGTGAGCATAGCGGGTTGACATAATTGAAGATAGCAACATAATCATAGCAATTAGTTAACTTGGCATAGACAATACTTTTGCAAGAGAGAGAATTTAGAGAACATGACAACAGTTGAGGACCGGATTTATGTAGAGCCGGTCCCCCCTCCAATGGGCATTTGTATTATGATTTCTCCCATAAAGAGAGACTTGTTACAATACATTCTTTGTGTTCCTTGTGACCTAGGTGAAGCAATGAAGATGGAAAGCTTCATGCATCACCATCATAGCATAACCTAAACTTGAAGAAAGCTTTAACTATACCAAGCCTCAGTCCCAAGACCTCAAACACCTTCGAAGGTGGAGAGAGCTAGCAGGGAATGAGGGTAGGGAAGAGGAAGAAGAAACATTTCATACGAGAAAGAGCTAGTTCCTCACTTATCATAACTCTTGTGCTAGCATACATAATAGCATAGTAATGAAGAAGAAATAGATGGCAAGATCAAGCATTGAAGCATGGCTCTTGGATGGATTTGCACTCCATAGCCAAGAGTGTTGGTGTAGGCTCTCAACCTCTACTTGCTTGGAGAAAGAGAGGCAGCTCTTGCACTTTGCATAGTACACAATGAGAGTGTTTGTGAGTGTGTGTGGGTGAGTATACCCCCTAAGCACCCCCCTAGCTTGCTTGGGTCGACCCCCCCTTGTAGCTCATGCTTGAAGCTCATTGGACCCCTCCAGGCCTAGCCAATCACAAGCAGGAGCCATTACAAGCAACAGAGATAGCCTTGGGACAAGTGTTCCCCTTTCCCCTTTGAGAGAGAGGACTTGATAAATGCAAAATCAATTAATTAAATATCCTTTATTATCATTTGACCCCTTGGATGGCCAACCAATAGGTTTCAGGCACACCATGAGGGCAACATGAGGAGGAACTTGACAAGTGTCCTTGCTGCCTCTTCAAGCTGGGGCTTCCCTTGTGTGTGTGTGTGTGTGTGTGTGTGTGTGTGTGTGTGTTCTCTCTCATCCCCCCCCTCCCCCTTGTAGGCTCGCCCCCCTCCTTGTAGGGATCTTTTTGACTTTGGATGAGCAAGCCCCTTAGTCATCAAGCATGACTAAGCACTTGAAGTAGGGGGTGTTCCCACAAGCATCTCAGGCAAGCTTCTCAAGGCACCTCAAGCACCTTAATCATGCACCAAGTCAAGCACCTCAAGCATGGAGCCAGTCAAGCACCTCAAGAATCTTAATCAAGCACCAAGTCAAGCACCTCAAGCATGGAGCCAGTTAAGCACCTCAAGCATCTTAATCAAGCACCTGAAGCATGACAAGCACCTCAAGCAGGACAAGCACGACAAGCACCTCGAGTTTGGGCCGGGTTCCCACCTCAAGCTCAGCCCTAGCTTACCTAAGGTGAAAGGACTTTTACACACATTATTGGAGGTCTTCAATGAAGCTAACCCTAAGGTCTTATGCTCCATTGGTTAGCCTTGCTCTTGATAGACCATCTCCCATTTGGGCCCCTTTACTATTGGCTCCGTGTTGAGATAGATCTATAAGCACATATCTATATCTTAACACTTGTTCCCGTTTATTCTCCCACATTAAGTGATCAATTTAATATGAGAAAATCATTTGGGTTGGTTAGATATTAGATTTTATGACAACCCAATACACATTGTCCGACTCAGTCATCCCAGATAGTACATCCATATAAGGTGAATCTTTCCCAACATCAGTGTCCACTTTACATGTGTAACAATACTGCAATGGGGCCGAGTGAACTGTGCTGTCAGATCTATGATAAATTATAAACCTGTTTCCTAGAGGATGTGCTCGACCCATTACAAGATCTACTTGAATAACAGAGTCCTGGAACTGCAACAAGTAGACATGGTTTTTAGACCAGTCATGCACAATTTTTGCTTCCCTCATGAAAGGAAGTCCTCAGATCATCTCAGATGCCATAGTGTGCTTGGAGAAATCCATAACAATGAAGGTATTTCTTTTTTTATGTCCAAAGACCTTGATCTTGAGATCTTCTAGAATCCCAATAGGTTTAACAATAGACCCATTGGCCATCTTTACTACTATGGTTGTGGTCTCAAGGTGAGGTCCTCGCATAGTTTCCCAGCAACTTTTAGTCACAATGCTAGCCTCAACGCCACCATCAAGGATTCCCTTCACAGTTAATCCCTTGGTAGTGGTTGGAATGGTTGCATTGGATTCATCACCCTCAAAGTATTGTCCCAACTTGTTAACAGGTATTTCTACAACAAGGTTCTCATCTAGGTTGGGTTGTGGATCTAAGTGTTCCTCCTCTATTGGCATCTCCCTAGCTCCATCCATCTATGCAAAGTGTGGTAGGCCAACTTTCAGTTCTCCATTGAGGAAAGATTGAAGAGCTAAGAATAGCTCAGGGTCTCCATATAGTTTGGACATGATGGTGGTTTTGACTTCTGAAGCCATGAAATCAACAATATTTAAAGGCACCTTTTGGGCTTCAATCCCTTGACATGGGGAAGATGGGATCTCCATTTCTTCAATAGGGTCAGGTGGTCCCTCTGTAAACATTCTTTCCAGCAAGAAGTGAGTATGTCCACTTTCCCATGACTTTAATTCACTTTCTCCTTGGATGACATTAGGTATGGCGGTCTATGGACTTGGTGAGGTTGTTGTTGTGTAGGGAATACTGTGTCTGTAATGTGGATCTGCCTAGGTGTTGGCTCTAGATCCCTTTGGGTATCTTCTACCAAACTCCTTAATTGCTTGACTTGCTTAATCTGTAGAGTTTGGGTAAGTTCCTATCTTCTTCTTGGGTCCTAGCCATTGTGGCTCATGATGATCTTCCTTGTTGGTTTCTTTCTTAGTGGTCGTTTTGGTCTCCATGGTTTCACGTGAATTAGAATCCTATTCAACGTCGTTCATATGTACAGGGTCATCACCAGTCCCTATGTTTATCTTTGAACTGGGGACTGGCTTTGTTGCTTTTTGCGATCTCTTCCTTCATGTTTTCTTCTTTTCTTGAGATTGGGAAATTGATGCCGTGTCTCTTTCTTCAAGAATATAATTTTGTTTTTGGAGCATCGATCATGTGAGTAGGTTTACTTGTACCACAGGTGTACTTTGTGTTGGATCCTCAATAACCTCAATCAAGTTTAATGGCATGATCTTCGGCGCATTTGGATTATTTGAACATTGGGAAATCAAATGATCTATGCCACATCGATTTATATGAGTATCGGCATTGTAGACGTGCTCGCTTGATTGGTTTGCATTAGTGTGGCATTCTTTTGTAGCCTAGTAGGACACTCGGCCACGCGATGTGGACCTCCACACTCATAGCATTGAAGAGGTGGTCTCTTGGCAGTGTAATTGATATTTTGGCCTCTTGCAGCAAAAGCAACTACTTGATAGACATGTTTGACTTGTCTCCAATAGTCCTCCATGTAGTATTGTGGACTTTCTTCAAGCGCATCAATCCCATAGGCAATATTAGGGTCTATATCTTCCTCATAGCCTTCCAAACAAGCAATAGATAACTCACAACCCACTTGATTCACAGACGTGATTCTCGAATGTGGTGGTTGCGATCCTAGCACTAGAGGTGGTAAGGGTGTTTTTTGAACAACATTTTGGGCCCTAGAGACCATGTGTTGTGACGTTTGTTCAAGAGGTGGGGCCTGCATCAATGCAGGCACTTGAGGTGTGTCTATCCATGCTAAGATTGGTCTATTGGCCATCGCGCGCTTAAATACTATCCAACCCTTAGCTTGATGACCATACCTCCCACCACAGGCATTGCAATTCCCATTAAATTTTACTCTAAAAGTAAGGCATTCACTGGTACTATGCGGACCATAGCATACTGAGCACCATTGTTGCTCTCTTCTTGGATACATATGATTGTTTTGTAGAGCACGATTGTCTCTAAGTCTCTCTTGAATGGCCTTGGTGAGATCTGCTAAAGTCGATAGGCTTTCTCACATCCCCATCTCCACTAAATTTTTGTGTGATCTTGGCTATTTGTACTACCTTACTTCTAGGTTCTCTATCAGGCATGTTACACATATTCTCAGCAATAGATCGACCGATAGCTTGATCAAATGTTGCCAAGTCACCTAAATGAGCAGGCACCATGGGTGAAGGTGCTCCAGAGACTACATGTGGAGTAGGTATTGGCATTGGGCTTGGCACATAGAAAGCCCTTGGGTTCCACGTTGTCAAAGATTTGGCGGTCTTGCCAGGAAGGCGCCGGGCCTCTAGTTGTGAGGGTTTGTGGGGAGACTATGAAGCTTTTCACTTAAGCAAGCTTAGTGTTTGTAGAAAATACATTGTGTGAAGCCATTGGAATCTTACACGCAGACACACACATACGCACACGTGAAACCCTCAAAACAAAACAAAGATGAAAACATCGAGGCTTTGATCATATCTAATCAAAGGTAAGATGAAAGGGTTCACCAATGCATTTATAATAGCAAGTCGTTGTGCTCCAAATAGAATGAGAATGGTTCTTTGAAACTGTAACTTAGTGCTTCCAAAGATGTAGATATTTTGCCTAGCGATAGGAGTGAGCCATGTGTACAAGTCTTCTTGGTTCATAGTAATATTAAGAAAGCAAGACTCAACCCCTAGAGGAGAATAAATATGTGCACATCAAAAGAATTAGAGTAGTCTAGTAGTGGCAAAATAAGAGGACGTGGAGAAAGAGAATCTCTTGCAGTCTTTCCGGCCCAAAGAGTAATACAATTCTCTGTTGGAAGTGGATTTTACGGCTAATACAAACGTTAATTCTAATATGTTGCACAAAGTGAAAGGGCTGAAAAGTTACACCATTGGGGTTATTCATCTAAGAAAGCTCAAAAAGCAGTCAAACAATGGAGGAAAGAGATACGAGAGACAACCAACACACAAAGACCCACACAAGCTCAAGCCAAAGAAGTGAAGCACAACCAAGACTTTGTGGTATTGTAGCCAACTTGATGAATTAAATATTGCGTAGTAGTCCCCAACACCGTTTGCAAGCCATCAACAATGCGTCTTTATTGACGAAAGAAAGTTACATAGAGTGTATGAGTATTACAAGTGAGGAGATAGAAGGCTTGAGGCACGAAGTAGCAAGCTCAAGATGTGTTGGGCTGAAATTGAGAGAAATTTTTCTTCAAGGAGATGGCTAGGAGGTTGGGTGATGTCTTGATAGAGTGGCTTGATTATGGGGATTGCTTGAGCGCTTGATTGCTTGATGGTTTGCTTGATGCCCAAGTGAGGGGCAAGAGGCTCTATTTATAGGTGAAGTTGCCTCTAGAAGAAGATATTTGCTTAGAAATATCCAAGGGATTTGTGTGACAAGTGTCTCTCTTTTCCAAATATCTCAAAATTATCTTCAAAGTTTCTAGATCTTTCTCTTCAAGAAATATCTAGAGGTTCTTCTAGATCTTTCTCCAAATATCTTCTCCTTGCCGCCACATGTCAAGAGTTGTTGAGCTATGGTGAGAACATGTGCATAAAGTAGCTTCATAAAAAATTGAGAGAGAGCTTGGCATACATCATGGATGACATCAAACAAACTCGTAGCCACTTTTTTAAGGGATTTTTCTAGGTCCATAATCACTCCAAAGTGCACCTACTATGTGTAGAATGACACCTCATGGGGTATAGTATGACTAAGGCCACTTTTGGCCATGCTATACATGTCATATGCCACCTAGGATTCCTAGTAGATAGGAGGTATGTTTTATAGGCTCATTTCATCATGGCTCCAAGAAGAGGTTCACAAAGAAGCACGGGATGGAAGCCCATTCCCAACAAGAGTGACACATCAGACTTCAACTAGCTTTTTGCATGCTAAATGGAAAATGCATATACTTATGCATACTTAAGGTATACACATAAAATTTATAATAGTGTAGGGCTTAGCTTCCGTTCCCACCATGCACGTTTGGTACGGTGTTGTGCCATGTGGAGGCCCAAAGTTCATATGTGTGGCCCTAGGCATAGTAGACGTCGGATGTGACATGCTAATGCTAGCCCGTGGAAATAAGAGCTTGGGTGTTGTGTTTGTGGAGCATAGGTTGTTGAAACAATGGGAGAGGTAGGATCTACATGAGTACGAGGACCTATACAGTGTATACGATTGGTACACACTTGTAGGTACTGTTGCAGGCATTGAGCTACCATGTAGCGGTGCTTTACGAAAAAATGATATCCATGGCATGTTTCTTCGCATGTCTATCATTGGGGTAGGCATGGTAGCCGTGGTGACATCAAGGGAAAGATGCTAATGCTAGCCGGTATGGTCCCATGGAAAAAAGAGCTTGGGTGTTGTGGTTGTGGAGCATAGGTTGTTGAAACAATGGGAGGGGTAGGAACTACATGAGTATGAGGACCTATAGGTGTATACAATTGGTACACACTTGTAGGTACTGTTGCAGGCATTGAGCTACCATGTAGTGGTGCTTTACTAACAAATGAGGTCCATGGCGTGTTTTTTGGCATGTTTATCATTGGGGTAGGCATGGTAGCCGTGGTGTCATCAAAGGAAAGATGAGCTAGACTTGGAAAGGTAAAGCTATCACTTGTGGGCTTAGATTGCACTGAGACCCCTAGAGAAACAACATATGGAGGATCCATTGATCTTACCAAGGGAGTCTCCATTTGCGACAAGGTTGGTTGTTTAGCCTTCCTTGTATCCAAGAATCTCAGGAGACTGTTGGAATTAGGGTTGCAGAGAAACACACACAGCTTGGAGAAGACGAAGGAAGCTCAAGGCACACAATAGAGAGTGTGTTACTTAGTGTGCAATGAAAAAATTGATAGCCCTAGATTGATGGGCGTATATACAATGCATGGGGGAAAAAACCTCCTAAAGAGGAAAAAAATGCCCCGGCGGTCCTAGTGTGTTCACACACATCACTACCACATGTATATGGTAACAAATCCCCCCTGGAGTGATGCGGTGAACGAGAGTTGGCACATGAGTAAAGGGAAGTGCCATGCCCTGAGGACAGGATCAGTCCACAAAGGGGAGTAAGCCCAAAGATTTGTGGAAAGCTTTAAGCTTCTCACGAGACAATTCCTTTGTGAAAAGATCTGCAAGGTTGTCCTGTGTTGGCACATAAGCCAAGCTGATCTCTCCTGCTGAGAGCCTCTCCCTGACATAGTGGTAATGCACCTCAATGTGCTTTGTGCGAGCATGAAAAACTGGTTTCCTCGCAAACTGCCAATGCGCTCTGACTGTCAGTGTAGATAGTGTTGGCAGTGTCCCGTCCAACACCCAAATCAGCCATAAGGCGTATGAGCCATACACACTCAACCATAGCTGTGAAGACTGCCCTATACTCAGCCTCACAACTCAAAGTGGCCACAGTAGGTTGCTTCTTGCTCAACCATGATATACATGAACTGCCAAGCATGAAACAAAAACTACTTGTGGACACTCGCGTGTCAAAACAACCAGCCCAATCTGAGTTCGAAAAAGCATGTAAGTCTGGCGGCAATGATCCCCCCTTGGGATAAAACAAGCCAAGATGTAAAGTGCCACTAAGGTAGTGGAAAATCCTCTTGACAGCGTGCCAATGCTTAGACCCTGGGCTATGCATAAATCTGCTGACCTGTGAGACTGCAAACTGAATATCTGGCCTCGTGTTGCATACATAAATGAGGCAGCCAACAGCAATTTGGTAAAGAGTGACATCAGCAGGATCACCAGCATCATGTAGACTCAACTTCAAACCTGTTTCCATGGGAGTGGCAATAGGTTTGCAATCCTCAAGTCCAAACTTACATAGCAATGTCTCTTTGTAACTTTTCTGACACAAGGCAATACCACCATCACACTGCTTAAACTGTATACCCAAGTAATGATGCAACAGCCCCAAATCTTTCATCTTGAAAGTAGCATTCAAATCAGCCTTAAATTCAGCAATATGTCTCTCATTTGGTCCAGTGATCATCAAATCATCAACATAAAGAACCACAATGAGAAATACATCATCCTCACGCTTTACATACAATGTGCTTTCTGTTGGACTGTTACGAAAGCCTCGTTTAACCAAATGAGTGTCAGCTTTCTCATACCAAGCACGAGGAGATTGCTTCAACCCATACAAAGCCTTCTTACATCTGCACACTTTGTCCTCTTGTCCTTTTATGACAAAACCGCGAGGCTGCGTTACATAAACTTCCTCAAATATGTCACCATTCAAGAAAGCAGTAACAATGTCTGATTGATGTACATCCCAACCAAAATGAGTTGCCAATGCACATAGAAAACGCATAGTAGTCATACGATAAGTGGGATAAAAAGTCTCTTCATAATCAATGCCTTTTTGATGTGCATAACCCTTTGCAACAAGTCGAGCCTTATGGCGATCAATCTCACCATCCGGCTTGCGTTTTAACTTGTAAAACCACTTCGTACCAATGGCCTTTTTGCCAGGTTGCAAATCACATAAAGTCCATGTGTCATTTTTTATAAGTGTATCATATTATGATTGCATGGCAGCCATCCAATTTTTTGAATTTTGTGCTTCATCAAAAGACAGAAGCTCCTCAACATCATGTAAACTAGACACAACCAAAGCATAACAATCTGATGCATAAGATGCATGGCGAGAGCCTGAACGAGTACGAATAGACAAAGGTGCATCCAATTTACTGTCACGCAAAGTGTGCACCAGCCATTTTGGCATACCTCTAGCCTACTCATTTTCAGCCCTTTCCTCATCAAGTACATCATGTACATCTGCATCAGTAATAGGCTGATCTGTAACATTTTCAGAAACCCCCATAGGCTGTACATTTGCCTCATTGGAACTTACATTCGTATTTCTACCACTGAAAAGAGGCAACAAAGTGTCATAAATGTCCCGTGAGCTTACATTATTGTCTCTAGTACATGACAGTAAGTGCTGAACAGAATCTTCCACAAACACTACATCCCGAGAAACCAGAATACGTTTTGTGTGCGGATGATACAACCTGTAACCTTTGCTTTCAGCACTATAACCAACAAAAATACATTTGACAGCCTTATCATCCAATTTTCTGCGCTGCACTTGTGGCACCAAAGCATATGCCAAACAGCCAAAAACACGCATGTGCTCAATAGAAGGCTTTCTATCATGCCATGCTTCATATGGAGTAATAGACTGCAAAGATTTTGTGGGACACCTGTTAAGTACATAAGTGGCACACATGATGGCCTCAAGCCAAAAAGAATGCGGCAAAGCTTGACTTTTGACCATACATCGTGCCATTTCCGTCAGTGACTTGTTTTTCCTCTCAGCAACACCATTTTGCTGAGGTGTATAAGGCACTGTACATTGGTGTTTTATCCCACGACTAGCCAGAAATGCATTAAATTCATGAGACATATACTCCCCCCCTCGATCTGAACGGAGGGTGCCCATAGTACATTTCGAGACATTTTCAGCCATAGCCAGAAATTGTTTGAAGCACATAAAAACTTCGGACTTCGCTTTAAGTGGAAATACCCATGCATGCCTGGAGTAATCATCAATGAAAGTCACGAAGTATAGGTAATTGCCCAAGGACGGAGTTTGCATGGGCCCACAAACATCACTATGCACAAGCTACAACCTGCATGTGGCCGAACTAAACCATCCTTTGGAAATTTAGAACGTTGCATCTTACCCAAAATACAGCCTTCACAAACATGTTTGACAGGTGCTTCAAGAGGCAGCAAAGAAGCAACCATATTAGATTTCTGCAAACACAGCAAACTGGCAAAATTCGGATGACCAAAACGAGCATGCCAAAGTTTTGCATCTGAAATAGCCCTTGAATCTGCAACAGCATTTGCAAAATTTTGTCCACACTTGTCATACAAAGTGAGCTTATACAGCCCACGGCACAAAAGCCCAGATGCAACAATTTCATCACCAAAACTGAGATCATGAACTGTATATCTGTCATCCACAAATTTGACTAGAAGTCCAAGTCTAGCCAGTGCGGATATAGACAAGAGATTCTTCTTGATCCCAGGTACATAAAGTGCATCAACAAGTGTGAAAGAACTGCCATTAGCAGTAGTAAGCACAACCTTTCCAACTCCCTGAACTGGATAAGAGGCGTTGTTGGTACAAGTGACTGAATTCCCATGAGGGACAGACTCAAGAGAGGTAACCAATTCACGATGTGAGGTAATGTGCTTTGTAGCACCACTGTCGAAATACCACACATGTGAATCTGCAGCAACTGACAAGCATGCATCATGGACAGAAGGATTGTAAGTGCACTCTGCGCTAAAAGCCCATTCTGCATCAACATCAGCATTACAGTCTCCTTTCACAGAAGACTCAACAATGGCTGCATTTGTAGTGGAACCAGCATTTGCAGTGGAACCACCCTCTTTCTTCTTAGCCTCTTTGGCCTTCAACTTAGGACACGACTTGATCAAGTGATCATTGGCTTTATAATAATGGCAACGCATCTTCTTTTTGCCCTTATCACCAGAATTTCCAGACGAATTGCTGCCAGCAGAAGCATTAGGAACATAATTTTTTCCAGTTCGCAGCAGAACCATAAGAAGTGGTTGCATTGCTGTTACCACCCTTTCTTTGAGAAGCAATAAAAGCCTGTTCAACTGCATGCTGCCTAGTCCTGTTTTTTCTGGAAAGTGACTCTTGCAACAGCAATGTGCATAATGCATCAAACTTGACAACTTCTGGATTTCCTTGGGTCATAAGTCTCCAAGTACTAGCAAAATTCTGGTAAGAATCTGGTAAGGCATCAAGAACAGTTTGCACAAGGGAACTGTCTGAAATGACTTCTGCTGCAGAAATAAGTTGCTCATTGATATCCTTGACACTAGCAAGGAAAGTGTCCATATCATCTTCCTCATGCATAATCTTCGACTCCAGCTCTTTACGCAGCAAAGCAATTTTAGCCTCATTGCGGCTTGCATAAAGACCTGCTAGAATATCCCAAGCCTGTTTTGCAGATTTTGTTGAACGGATGTGAGGAACAATGGTGCGCTTCACAGACAACGCAATCAATGCATGAGCCTACGCATCCTTAACATCCCAACGAGCTTCTTCTGCCGTAGGCAAAACAACTCTAACAGCTGCAATCCTTGCAACAAGACCTGCAACATCCTCAACATCGCCTACATCCTCAAAACCAGGACGTACATCAATGCCCTGCACAATGTTCCAGACACCCTTTGACACAAGAACATGTTGCATCATATAAGCCCACATAGGGTAGTTGTCCCCATCCAACCTGTCCTCAACAGCAAACATCTTGAACACATCTGTGTTGTTGTTGTCAGCCATGGTAAATGCTGCACTTGATGTGAAAACTGCCCGAAAATAGGAGAAATGGAGCGAGAACAACCTGTGCTATATAGCACAAACCGTAGACGACTATAAGGCACCTGTTATGCAAAAAATGGCACTGACAGAAATTTTGCACAAAATGATGAAGTAGCATGTGCAGTACTGCCTGTAGTGGAAACGGAGGCCGAAATGAGTCCAAATCAAAATTCTGAGCAGACCAAGCTCTATGAGCTTACCCAAAATATTTGTCGACCTGTGAACGCTTGCCAAAGCTCACTGAAATCGGAGAAAGTGAGCAGGCATGTTCTGGAGCAGCTGGCGACTAAGCCCGGGAGGACGTGACCTGCTCTGATACCAATTGTTGGAATTAGGGTTGCAGAGAAACACACACAGCTTGGAGAAGATGAAGGAAGCTCAAGGCACACAATAGAGAGTGTGTTACTTAGTGTGCAATTAAAAAATTGATAGCCCTAGAGTGATGGGCGTATATACAATGCACGGGGGAAAAAACCTCCTAAAGACGGTCCTAGTGTGTTCACACACATCACTACCACATGTATATGGTAACAGAGACCCGTTGAAGACATGTGGATTCCTTTGTTCTGTCTCTCCAGCTCAATCACCCTATGGATGATGTCACACACTCTTTGTTGTTCTTCCTCTATGCTAGCAACACCCGTTGTGGATTGTAGGACATCTAACCAACCCACGTGATAGATGTGACCTGTGTATAGGTCGGTTAGAGTTTTAGTTTGTAGTTCGTACTCCCAATTCTCATTTAGGAACGCTCCATCTAGGATTGAGGTGCTATGGGTGTCCTTTGAACTAGATGCAATGTGGCTCTCTATGGGTTGATCCTTAATGGTCACTAATTCAAGAGCACTCGATTGCTCTCCTAGCAAGGATATGGACATAGGGGATTTTTATTTTAACTCTCTTTGTTGCTCCACCTTGCGTAAGCTCTCAATTTCCTTTTCCCTAGCCGCAATGATATATCACTCAACCTCTTGCACTTTGGCAAGGCTTCTACCATCAGTTAATATAATCTGGAATAGCTTTGAAGAGTCAAAGGGTGCAGTGAATAGAGTATTTACATGCACACTCTGCAAGAGCATGTGGTTTAGTTGGTCATGAATGGAGAATTTACTTCCCCACCCCCCTCATTTATATTGTTAGCTCCATGTTCGGAGCGAGTGGCTCTACTAAAGGTTTCCTTCTAGTGACTAAGCACGCTCGGCCCGGACCATGGGCCCATGGCATGCATGTCTTGCCTTGAGCTATCAGGATTAGACATTGGGTAACCCTCCATGACATTGTAGTCAAAGGAAGAGTCACTAGACGTAATATGCGGGTCCTGAGTGGTACTACCTAGGTTCCCGCTAGGGCCCGGAACCTAAGGTAGGTGGGTATCGAGAACTTGCGTAAGTCGAAATGCTCGCTAGTTGCTTGGCCTCTAGCACACGACTAGAGTGCAGATGCATGTGCCTTTGGCACCCTACAAGCGTCGGCGAATACCCTCAAAGGTTAACCGCTTGGATTTTTGAGCGTTTTGCACCCCTTTTTCACTCATTTTGATGTTTTTTAATGTCTTTTTACGATCGATTTTTTGATTAGAGCGTGTGATAGCTTGAAATGATTGTATCTCTCACGGGGTTGTGGTGTGTTTTACAGCACAACGTTTGGTTATCCGAGCTCCTATGTTCCTCAAAAGGGTCAATTTTTACTTAGACGTGAGGCTAAAATAAGTAATTGCAAAGAGTGACTAAGGCCTGAGCCTGAGCGTGGGCTTGGGCTTGGGCTTGGGCCTGGGGAATGTTCCTGATTCCGGTCCTACCCTTTTTTTTTTGGAATAAAGTTGTCGCGGTCGCACTGTGCGCGTGAGCACACACACACTTAACCTACCTATTTGCAACTAATAGAGCTACCGTTACACACTAGCACACAACTAATTAACTAATAGATCTACTTACTGTACCTTACAGATCTAACATTAGAGATCTAATACTAATACCTTAAAGCTAACACCTTATGAACAGAAAACAGTACATTGCAGCAAAAAACTAACACCTTATTAACAGAAAATAGTACACTGTAGCAAAAACAAAATTCACAAATCCTTCTCAACAGCCACACGCCTTCTTTCTCTACCTTTCCTACGTTTCACATTGCACCACAAAGCAGCATAGAGTGCTATTCGAGCTTAGTGCAGGGCATTTCCCCGACAGCGGCGCCAAAAATGGGCGCATCTGTCGCACGTGTCAAAGCAAGGGACTTGCCGTACACTTTGTGCGAGCCACAAATGGATGCAAGCACACAACCAAACTAATCTAGCAAGCTCAAAAGAGCAAGGGTGTGCCACTCCCGCCCTACGCTCACCTTCGTGGAGAATTCCTCGCCGCAAAGAAGAGGGAGCTACTGTCGTGCCACGCTCAACCACCTCACCGTTGCCATGCTGTCGCAATGCTCTCTCACTCTCTCTCTCTCTCTCTCTCTCTCTCTCACGCACACACACACACACACACACAAGGAGATGAAGAAGAAGATGGAGATGGAGCAAGAGCACTTTTCAATTGCACAAATGAGAGAATAAGTGATTTTTAGGTTTAGGTGACTTTTATATGAACTCACCCATTCACACTTGGGCGCCCATGCTTAGCCAACTAACCCTTGAATGTTCCAGTTAGAGTGCACCTCTCATCGCCGATCACTCTAACCCTTTTCCTATTGGACCGACAAGCTTGGCCCATGACTACTAGAAGTGGACGCCGGTGGTTAACGTCATTGGAAGGACACCTCAACGTTTCCTTTAAATTTTGATATTTTCCTTTCCATATTTCATCATTGGATGAGCGCATGTCGCCTTGCCCTCCTTGAGATTGGACTTTCCAATTGTAAATTTATTGTTTGGAGGAGGGCATGTCCACATGCCCTCCCTGAGATTGCTGCAAATTTATTACTTGGAAGAGGGCGCGTCGACATGCTTTCCCTGAGATTGCAATTAGCCTTGCTGAAATTCAAGATCGCAATCATGCCTCTCTCTTTTGAACGCAAAGATTCTGCTCATCAGATTCTCATGTCATATTAATGGCTCACAAACATCAACAACAAGGTTGCGTGGTACCTCTGCTAGGCACATATGATTGTCATCACCATTTATGCTCACACCATCAACCTCTAAATGTAATGAATCATGTGGGCATATGGCATTGTTATCAACACCATGTGATTTGTCATGTAGGCAACACTTTGGATTTCCACCTGATAATTGTATGTCTATCAACAACATCAATGTTGGTACAACACCAATAAAACTTATGCTTAACACCCCCCTTGCAAGGCTGCCCCTCACACCTTGGGGGGGGAGGGGATCGGCAATGGCGAAGAAAGTAGGATTTTTCATTGCAGAGAGAGAGAGAGAGAGAGAGAGAGAGAGAGAGAGAGAGAGAGAGAGAGAGAGAGAGAGAGAGATCAATTATCATCCACGAAGGTCAGATATGACCTATGGGACTACAAACAAAACATTATAGAGAGTTCTTCGAAGCGAGGGGGTTGTGAGATACATCTCAGTTAAGGACTGAGTGTCCGACAAGGGGTAAATAAAAGGAAGATAAGTTGAACAAAACCTATGGAGAGGGACCCCCCCCCCCCGAAAGAACGAAGTGCCACGAAGAAGAAGACAAACTTCAACAAAGATGATGCATTGTGTGCAGCTAGCAAGGCTAGCATTTAACTGCAAACCAATGAAATATTTTCATGAGTCATTAGTGATTTACCTCTTTACCTGCAGCTCATGTGAGCAACAGGCTCGAAGACAAATCTTGATCTCTCGACTTCCTCCGCACCGCCTGAACCCAACCATAGCATCTCTCATTAAAATCACAAAGAGGCGCATGATTGAATAGGATGGTGAGCGTAGGGAAAACCACGTGACCTAGTTGGGTGGTATTAACAAGCAAGTTTGGGCATGATTAAAGGCTTTGCTAGCATTTGTAAGGAGTACTCATAAAGGTGCTTTTGTGCTCTTTTCTTGTTTTTTTTTAAAGGGATAACATGTCAAGCACGATGTTTGCCCCTCCTTTGTGGGTAAAAATGTGCGCTACCATTTACAACATATATTAAACTATTTAAAAATTATTATTGAAGACCTTGAAATTGGAAAGGCGTGTGCCCGTCTAAAAAGTCAACCCTAGGCAATTATATGATCAAAATAAAAACATACTTTATTGCATGGACTCTTCTATTTATTCCTCCAAAACTATTCCCTTAGCTACTCAAAACTCCCAATGTTTGCTTACTCTTTTACAAGCCTAGTGATTCATGCTATATTCTCAAGACAGATCTCTAGTTCAAAAGGTTCATTATGGTTTCGTTTGTGGCCTACGGCCCTACACCTTTTATGTATGTATTTACTCTAAGTGCACGTATCCCAACTAAAGCTCCCAATGGAGATAGCCATATCTACTTGCCTTCTAGGCTCTAGCCGCTCTACTACACTTATGTAATGGAAATCCCTCATTGAATGTGAAAAATGCAAGGTAGCCTCAAGGTACAACGTGCTGACAATTAAGGTACTCATTTGTTGTCTTCTATACTTCTATATTCTATCTATATCTATACTATATATAATGCAGCTTAAAAATTTTAAGGAAGGAGAGGGTATCCATGTGTCACTCATTGGCTCACTTCATTTGTTTGGCATGCCCAAAGGGCAAAGGCCATAGTGTTGAGTTCTCTTTTTATTGGCTAAAATTAGAAAGAATAACTTTGGTGTTTAATAATAAAAATAATGAATGAGCACCATGATTGAGTTGGGTGGGCCGAGGAAAGGCTTGCAAGGCGAGGGTATGCTAAGTGAGGGGATAAGGTGAGGGTATCCTAGGTGAGTGGGGATAGATGAGGCCACGTAGGGTCTTGTGATTGGAGCGTTATCAGGTGGAGCTCAAGAAGGCCCCCCTATAAAACTTATAGGGTGGTCATAAGTGGAGACCTCGTTTCGCTCGCCTACTCCCGCTTTGCGAGACCTCTGTGTCTGCATTACTTTTGGGTTCCGAGCCTGTGTCTGAGCTTGCGCGATGAAGACTAAAGCTTTGTTTGTTATGTTTTAGGTTAGGCTTCTGTTTGTAGAACGTTTGCCTGCTGTTCAGTGACGTCCGTGAGCTTATTTGCACAGATGGCGTGAGTACCTGCTGGCCTTGTTTTTTCTGATTTGCTGCTTGCGGTAGCCATCTAGGCGTTTGAAGGCACGCGCGTATCCTCAGTTGGTCTTTCCATGTGTGTCTTAAGTCGTTGTTTGACAGGGGATGTGTCATTGCTCCTCGAGTAAGCTGCCGAACCCTGCGCACGTTTCTCTGCTTGTGTTTTGGTGTTCCGTGTTAGGTGCTGCTTGCGTTAAGCGCTAGGGTTTGCCATGTGGACAGCGATGGTTTCGCCCCTGTTTTGTTCCCGAAGCACTGTTGTTGGTGCTGCGACTCGCTGATTCCGGCCAATTTATGCTTGCCCTCTGTCGAAGTACTGTCTCTGAAGAATGCTGCTTCGGCCCGATTCATGCCTGCCCTCTGTCGTCCTGATGTGTGCTACCCGTGAGAAGAATGGTGCCCCATTGTTCCATGCGATGGGAGGCATGTCATGCTTGACCTCTACTCGTCTGATGTATTCTACCCGTGAGGAGGACGGTGCCGGCTCTGTTAGATAGCGGAAATCATGTGAAATAGGCTCATGCAGGTGGTTGTTTAAGTCCTTTTTGGTTGTTGCTAAAAGGTTTGAGCATCTGAATGTCTACATGTTTGTATATTGGCAGTGAATTGCTGGGTATCAGCTACAATGCGCGGGAACAGCAGAAATCATGTGGATGGAAATCTTTCAAGATGGTGCAGCTTTCGCTTCGTTTTTGTTCTATGATTGTATGCAGATTATTATTGCAAATATTGGGTTCTTTTCTGGATGGAGTATCTATGTTTCTTACTCTGTCTGCGGCTTGTTGATGTAATATGGATTTGTTTTGTGAAAGTCTCACATTCATATCTGTCAATTAACACTGTTTATATATTCGATGTCGTGCAAGCTAGCTGCTGGGTGAAATTTGTGTATGGTTTGTGTTATGCTTAACATGCTCTGGTTTTTCTGTGAATTTTGTAACAAGTTTCTGGCGTTTGTGATTTGGCATGCTATATAGAAATGTAATTTGGTGTTCGTTTGCAGCCTTCAGTTTTGGTGTATGGCATATGCAGGTCTGCGTCACTGCAGATAGAAGTTGTGATACTCGGAAAAGTCTAGCCCTGAGCTAGCTTTATTTGAACGGATAATATTTTGAAGAAGCAGTTTCTATTTTCTTGTTATTATTTTTGAACAATATTTTGGATTGTTGTTTCTGCTGTGGGTTCGTTGCGGATATGAAAGTGACCATATGGTGTTTTGATTGAGCTTGGGTTTATATTTTTAAATCGAGTTTGGTCCTTGATGTATTATATCTTTCTGTATGTCTGATAAATGCCTTGTTAACAGTGAAAAATCTTATCGGCTTTTGTTTTTAGCTTGGATATTCTCACATATCTTGGTGCCAGCTGTCACCCACCGTAAAGAAGAAACTTGTTTGCCTCGATTTGCCAATTTTGTTTATTATTATCTTCTCTCACTAGAAAGTGGCTTTTAAAAGACCTGAATTGTAGCCTTCTCTCTCTAGAGATCCGCTTTTAAGACCTGGATATTTAGCTTATGATTGTCCAACTTATTTTCTTAATATCCATCACGTTTGCATTCTTTATAAAAGCCTCTAGCCATCCAGCTATATATAGAGTTTGCAAGGCGTTTTCTGCTCCTCTGGTCTTCCTGATAACGTGCTGGGATATTTCTGCTGTGTTGTTGTTTCCTCACTTCAGCTCTCCCTTTTTTGGACTTGTACTATCAAGTCTTAGCTCTACCTACATACCAGGTCTCCATGGATCATCCAATGTCTGGTTAGGGCCTTTTGAACTCGTCTCTATTGAGTTTTGAGCTATTGTTACACGTTTTGCCTTGATTTCTTGCTCAAAACTTATAATACATTCTTACCAGATCCTTAACGTGAATAAGGAGGAACTTGCTTTCGATTTTGAAGATGACCTTGAGTGTTCTAATGTGGGTTAAAGAGGGTGTGCAAGCTACGATAGACCTTCCTGCTTCCTCTGGTTTGTTAGATTTACCTGAAACACATTTCTCTCCTTCTTTCAAATTCCAATTTGTCCCAAAGCTTTTGAAAAATCTTGCTCCCAAAGTTGAAGAGGTCATCCCCTTCTAAAGCCTTAAGAAAAGCTCTAAGCTATGCACGTGGTAATGTATTTCTATTATGTCCATGATTTGAAGCTTGTTTAAGGTTGTGAATAACATATTTATGTCACAGGCCTCTCTGTACAGCCTCGTGACTCGAGCTCCGCTTTTGTCGCACCAAAGGAGAGTGATGTACCAATAAGTGACAACTTTGGCTCGCAATTGGCATTAGTGCCTTCTCTTAGGGTTTTTTCCATATCAGAGCTTTCTGCTGCTATTACCTTTCGTTTTGCATTTGAGGGGAAAGTGTTATGCAAGTATGGTACTTATAAAATACCTAAAGCTAGCTATGCGCAACATTTGAAGGCTGACTTAATAGACAGAGAGTCCAAGAACACTGTCACCTTTGTTGTCACAGAAGTGTTTGTCAATGAGTTTGTTGAATCTTTTGAAGTCGGGGAGTTTGTGCGTTGTTTGGGGATATGTGTTCGCTACGTGAGCCGGGCAGGCGCCGGGCCTCTGGCTGTGAGAGGTGTGAAAGAGAGAGAATGAGAGAAACAGATGCAACTGAATCTGGAAATCACCGTACCCTTCAATTAATTGATTAAAGCTTTGAGTACAATTGAATTCTTAGCCAAGGCGGGCTGTTAACAACACCGTCACTTGGATCATCTGCTAACTAGGAGTTTAAGCTCCCGTTTACCGGATTAACCGGGCCGTTAACGACACCGGACTTAATACAATGCTTAATCAACCTTCAGACTATTGTCGGTGATGAGATTCCCTTTTGTCGCTTTATCTGTCTCATGTACCTAATTCTACTCATTGCCTAAATCTTTATGCTTCAATTATTGCCAAATTCTCTGCAAGCTATCTCTATGTAGCATCCTCTGATCGCCTTTGTCATCCTTTTTATGCTTAATTGAGAGAAAAAATGAGAGAGATCTTTCATATCCCCCCCCCCCCCGTCTTTCTCGGTCTTCACCCCCTTCACAGATTCCTCAGTTTTACTCCTTCACTTTCCCTTAAGAGATCTTCCAAACTCGCCCGATAGCTTAGGGGTTTGTAGTTGTCCAAGCTCTTCCTTGCTTAGCTTCAAGAACGAGATCGAAAGAGAGTTTGAGAGATCTTTGCCTTGGTCAAGCTTGCTTGCTTGGACAAGCTTCTTCTCGACCTACTTGCTTGCCTCGACAAGCTTCCTCCCTTGCTTTGCTTGCTTGCCTCGACATGCTCTTCTTGACCTACTTGCTTGCCTCGACAAGCTTCCTCCCTTGCTTTGCTTGCTTGCCTCGACAAGCTCTTCTCAAGATCCGCTTGCTTGCCTTCTTCCTCCTCGCCTTGGCTTGCCCCTTGTGAAAACTCGAGAGAGAGAGAGAGAGAGAAAAAGCCTTCGTTGCCGTGTCGTCCCCAACAGAACGAGAGAGAGAGAGAGAGAGAGAGAGGAGAGAGAGATCGTTTCTTTTCCTCCTAATCGAGATCCTCCTCATGCCTCTCTTGCTTCGCTTGCTTGCCTCTACAAGCTCTTCTCGACCCACTTGCTTGCCTCGACAAGCTTCCTCCCTTGCTTTGCTTGCTTGCCTCGACAAGCTCTTCTCAAGCTCCGCTTGCTTGCCTTCTTCCTCCTCGCCTTGGCTTGCCCTTGTGAAAACGACGAGCGAGAGAGAGAGCGAGAGAGAGAGAGAGAGAGAGATGAGAGAGAGAGAGAGAGAGAGAGAGAGAGAGAGAGAGAGAGAGAGAGAGAGAGAGAGAGAGAGAGAGAGAGAGAAGCCTTCCTTGCCGTGTCGTCCCCAACACAAACGAGAGAGAGAGCGAGAGAGAGAGCGTTTCTTTTTCTCCTAATTGATATCCTCCTCATGCCTCTCTTGCTTCCCCTCGTAACCCTATATTTTTTTCTCTTTACTCACCCGGTCTCACTTACCAACAACCTGCACAACGACGGCGCCGTCAGTGACGTGGCGTGGGAGTCCTATTTATGAAGTGGCAGGGCCGGGGTTCGACTAGCATGAAATTTGCCGTGACAGGCTCCGAAAGTGGTCGCCCTGGGATGTCGAGGAGTTTCCGCTTCACGAGCGTGCCTATCTGAGCCTCAGGGAAGGCGCTACAAGCATCATCTCACCCCCTGCGCCCCTCGTTGTCTGCTTGCCCGCCATGCTTTGCTTTTTATTTTTCCCTTACACACTAAAGCCCTTAGTTTACTAAGTGGGCGGCCAAGGTTGTGGCCCTTGGGCGGCCATTTGAATTGTGAGTATGGGCGGCCATAGCCTTTGTAAGGGCATCACATTTAGCATACATGTCGGCCAAAGCACTGCCAAGCACGACATCTCTTTCAAGCAGTCCTTGTCAACAGTCTCATGAGGGATTCTCTCCCCTCGGGGTCAATCCCGCAATCAATGCTTTCCATGAGATCACATGAAGCTCTTCAAGCAGTTTTTGTACTTAATGAGACGTACATACACCACATTTGACGTACATGTAGCTGCTATCAATGCACTGTCAGAGATAATATTTTGGACAAGATTCTCTTCGAACACTTACTTTGCTGCACTCCAATCGAGCGGACCGAACTGGTACGAAGCCGGCCCCGGTGAATCTTTAACGGCTAATATCTTGGCGACCGAGACTCCGATCACTGCTCTGAAAAGACCGACGTGCTCCACAAAGTGAGCACTTCAAGCCCATGCATTCATTTTATTTTTGTCACCTCAGTTGCAGTTGCCCAATCCGGTACGGATCTTGCAGTTGCCCAATCCAGTACGGATCTGCAATCGACTCAAACTTGAATATGCCATAACTTCTTCATCGTAGCTCCAATCGACGAGCCGTAAAGACAGGCCAAGTAGAGCACTTTAAGCACTACAGTTCTAGATCATAAACTCCCATCTGTGATCACTTCAAGAATAGTCATTTCTGGAATCATTAAGGTATCAGTTGGCCTTTTAAAGCCGCATCTGGCATACATTAATCATTAAACTTGGCCTGTTAACAAGCCCTGATCATTGACCATTAAATGTGTAGGCTTCAAAGAAGCTTAGCTTGCATTTGTCTGCTCTGTTTCTCTACATGGCAGCAGAGCTGCACGACAGCGTATTGAGGGGGCGTATGTCAAGAGAAAAGTGTGGAAAGATGGAGGTACTAGCTTGTGGGCTCTCTATGCAAATGCTGCCACTACTGTTGTAAAAGCTAAAAGATTTGATTGCTGTGTACATATTTACCGTGAACATAGAATTAAGGAGTTGCTTACTGATAAGGCAGTGATTGAGTTCGCTCCCACTATCGCGTTCACTGTTGTGAAGGTTGAGACCTCCACAAGGTCCGATGGTGGTGATAGTTATCGTTTAACCATCGCAGATGGCCCTGCATCCAGTGATAGAGCAAGTGTGACTCATCAATTTGATCTATTTTGCCTTGATATCTTAAGTCTTATCTCTAATCTGGATTATTTGTGCAGTTGCTATTTGTTCCTTCCAGGTGTGTCGATTATCATCTCATGGTTGATGCTTTGAAAACCAAGGGTTCTTTTTCATGTGTTGCGCACAACATCAACGTCTTCAAATCAGCATCAAGCATATTATCTGTGGGGGACGCAACTCTTATTTGTGCATTGCCAAAAAATCTAAAGAGTGTTTTCTCGTAGCATCTCTCAAAACAAGTCACTAGTATGGGATTTGGGAAGAAGGTAATCTACTTTAACTAGATCTATTTGCGTGAGCATTGCTTGCAAGTTGTAATCTCATAATGGTTTGTAGGTCTTTGGAACTTTGGAGATTGTTAACATCAACAGTTTGGAGGTGGAATATGTGTGTGACTCTTGCAAAGGCAGAAATGTTAGTCGTCAAATTTGCAACCCCTTTTGTTACTCGCGTGGAAAGCCTGTGTAGATTGTGAAGTTGCCTTCTCTTCAAGCTAAAATCTGTTTGCAAAATGGAGAAGCTGTACAAGTAATTCTGCAAGGAAATATCGTGGATGTAGTTCTAAATTTTCCCAAGCCTTTTCTCAGCCTGTTTTATGAGAATTTGTTAGACTTGAAATCATCTCTTGTTGCCTTTAGCAAAGCTGGAACATACTCTATAGACAAGCACGGTTTTGTGATTGATTACAAGGCACCCTAAATTGTATCTTTCCTCCTAACCTTTTGCTTGAAGAACGGTAGTATGGCTGCCTATCCTTCATCCTTTTTGTAAATGACAAAAAGCTTTATGTTTTGCCAAATTTTTGGTCTACATATAATAGTAACAATGATGTTTTGCAAGCTTTGATTTGTCTCTTCAATTGTTATATGTCTCTCATTGAATTGGAAAAACATCTTCTTGACCTTATAATGCTTGACCTTGCTAACAATAAAAATGAAACACGAGTTGTATGGATTGCACCATGGACAAATAGTGTTGTTGATAGCACCGCATTGCATGACCACTTGAACACTTTGATACATACACGAGGAACGTCTCGGCTCTTGAGCATGCACTTGGTTATCTTGTTTTGCCGACAATTTAATGTGACATGTGTTGTCCATGTCTTCCAAAATAAGAAGTTTATCAAATCTGTTTTTTGTGAAGGCATAAGCATAGAATCCACATCTGCAATACCTTCACTTGCTTCCATTATTTCTGAACCAAAATGTGTATGGCTTCCTATGTCGTCGAAGCATTTTAAACAGCCACGTTGTGTTTGGAGCAAAGATGACATTGCTTGCTTGACCACGTTGATTAACGAGAATCCATTTGCAAGTGCTAAAGATATTGTTCAGCTCTTTCAAGCGTCCTATCCTTATTCATTCTCAAGAAAGCAAATTTTAACTAAGGTTTATAAAATGTGGAAAGACCCGAGTTTACAAACAAGCAGTGACGTGAGGGTGTCAAAATCACGAGCAACTCTTTACGCAAGAAAAATTCTAGATGTTCCATGCTATCCATGTGCCTCTTGCAATGGTTTGTTTTTTCATAAGAATTTGAGGCTATTATCAGACGGTGACTTGCTTCTCTTGAAGGAGTTGAGAGTCCTTGTCACTACTTCGTACATGGACTCTCATGCATGTGTTGCTTGCAAGCGGGCATTGAAATGTCAACAAATTCCACCTTTTTGCATGCAAGGGTTGCTAGTTTTCAATTGAACTATGGAGAGTGTTTCACAATTGAATGCTATAGAGCGCCGTCTTGTGTCTCTTAGAATTCCATTTGCCCAAATAAGAGAACTTACTTATGAGGGGCAATATGGGTTGCGAGGAAGCATTGTCAACGTTATGGCAGATTTGTCTAGGGTGCAAATTGTATTGCCTCGCTTCGCAGACGATCAAGCTATTGTCCTTGTGGAGATCAAGCAAAAATTAGAATATGATCATGCATACCTAAGTGGAGTTGTCCGGCCCTCATTTGTGCTACGAGCATTGCATCAACTTGTGCTTAAGCCATTGTATCTTGAAAATGGTGCCACTATCAATTCTTCTTGGTCATCTGCCTTCTCTTTAATCTCCGACATTGCTATCTCTCCTAACTTTGATAACTCTGTAGATGACCAAGAACCATCTAACACTCTTTTCCATGGCCTTTACACTTCTCAGCAAGTTGTAGATCACAATGCACAAGCCAAGAGTGTTGCACCTTGTGAGGGGTTTGCACCATAGAGCCTCTTTGACGATGAAGCTTGTGAAGAGTTATCTTTCCCAGCATTGTTCTTTGGCGAAAGAAGGCAATATCATCTCTTGGCAAAAAAAAGGTATCAGAAAGTCGCGCAATGGGAGCTTAACAATGTGGACAGAAGATTTGCAGGAGATATCAATAATATTTTTTTCAAGACAATGAAGATTATCATCAGCAAGGTCCTCGGCTCTATATGGGTGCGTTTACGTAAAGGTAAGCTGCGAGACAAGCAGCTGCAAGCTAAAGATGTTCAATCAACAACCAATGTCGAACAACTACTTTCATCCCAAGTCGGATATAGTGACTTTGAGAAGTTGCGGACTTCCACTGACTACAAAGAAAAACTGAAGCTCAATGTTTTCGCCATGATTCGACAATTAGGACAACCCACGTTCTTTATTACATTCTCATGCGCAGAGCAAAGGTGGAAGCCGTTGATGGATTGCTTGATTAAACTCAATCCACACATTGTTGAAGACAATCAATCCAATAGGTGTGCTGACATGAGAACACTAGTCCGATCAGATCCTACTACAACAGCTCGATATTATGCCCACAGATTTAGAGAAACTAAGAAAGAACTAAAACGTGACAAAACCATTCTCGGTGAGCTGATGGATTATTTCTTTGTCACTGAGTTCCAACAAAGAGGAAGCCAACATGACCATGGGTTGCTTTGGATAGAAAATGCACCTGTATTTGGCATTGCTTCGAATGACGAGGTGGTGGATTTTATTGATTCATATATAACGACAAACAAGGATGAGCTTGATGAATCCTTGAGAGCTGTCCAGATTCACTCACATCGCAAGACATGCAAAAAGCACAAAACTTTGTGTCGATTTGGCTTCCCACGACCACCCTCAAGAAGGACAATTATCTTATGCCCAAACAATGTGAACAACACAACAAGACAACAAATTGTCGACAGGAAGAGACATATCGATCAACAGCTCCTTGCTTTAGAACGTGAACCGACACTGTTGTTTGATGCTTGGTTAGAAACACTGAATATGGATGAAGAGGACTACCTCCAAGCACTTTGCATAAACATAACAGAGCCAACACTTCTTTTGAAAAGAGAACCTGAGGACATTTTCACAAATAACTTCAACAAGAAACTTTGTGCATTATGGGATGCAAATATTGATAATCAATTTATTTTCAATGGACACGGTGAAGCTGCATATTGCACATCATACATGACAAAAAATGACAGCTCCGTAAGCAAAGCAATCAAACACGTGGTTGAAGCTTGCAAGAAGAACAACTTACCAACGTTGGAACGCTTGAAAAATATTGGTGGCGCATTGATCAACGCACAAGAAATGACATCACAACAAGCAGCATACATTGCATTGTCGCTACCTTTGCATAGTGCTAGCAGAGAATTTGTGTTTATAAATGCTGATTGGAGCGCCGAGAGGACATTGTTGTTGAAAAGAAGAGCCATGCTGGATTCTTTGCGGCCTGAGGACACAAATATATTCTTCGATGACCTAGTCACAAAGTACGCACGCCGTCCACCTGATCTACAGTGCTTATGCTTGGCTGAATAGCTAGCAACTACAAGCTCGTTCATGGCTGTCCTCAAAAGAACAAAAAAACTCGCATTATTAGGTTTATCAATTTCAAATTGGAGAAGAACTCTGAGAGACATTATCATGAGCTTTGTTTATTGTTTTTACCATTCATTGGTGAAGAGTCAACCTTTGAACCGACACCTAGCTCTTGGAGAGAGAAATATATCACACACTCTCAAACAATAAATGAGAACCGTCAAAAATTCTCAAGCTTGGAGACCACAACTTCAACCATTGTGGAGTCCTCAATGAACACTTCATCAAGTGCAGAAACAATGGAAATTCACAAATACAATCTAGATCTTGATCTTCAAGGACCTCCACTTGCAGCGAGGTCGCTCCCTCTTTCTAAGAAGCTCGCACTACCGAACGAGCAATACCATTCATTAGTTGAAAAATTAAACACTGATCAACGATCCCTTTATGATGACATTTTAACCAGGAATTGATTGAAGCCAATGAAGCCTATTCATCTTTTCTTGACGGGAGGTGCAGCGACAGGGAAGACTTTCGTGCTGCAAACTATAGTCCAAGGGTTGATTCGACACTACAACTTGGCGATTCAACTTGACATTGAACTCCCCACAGCTTTACTAATGGCATATACTGGCAAAGCAGCATTCAATATTGGCGGGACAACAATTCACTCTGCATTGCGTCCACCACTCGTGCATCAAGCTTATGTCAACCTCTTTTCTAGCAGCCTTGCTGAACTTTCACAATTATACAAAAACCTCAAACTAGTTATGTTTGATGAGGCCTCCTTGATAGGCAACAGACTTCTAAGAATCATAGATATAAGACTTCACAACATCAAGCACAACCACATTGAACCATTTGGTGGTTTGGACGTAATTTTTTGTGGAGATCTTTGTCAAGCTAGCCCAGTTCGGGACCGTTGGATCTTTTGCGAGCCACAAGAACCAATTGAATTGCTCACACCTCTTTTTGGCACACACATATCAAATGCCATGAGTTAACACAAATAATGCACCAATCAGACACAAAAAATTTATTTATGTTCTCAACAGAATACGGAAGGCTCAACAAACAGACGAAGATTTGCTCTATGTGAACTCTACTCTTAGAAACAAATTGTTTGACAAATTCATGATACCTCATCTATTCTACACAAACAAATTGAAGAACGAACATAATCAACTTGTTTTCAATGGCTTGGCTACCCAAACATACATAGTACACGCGAAAGACACTTTCCACAAAACATGCTCTAAAAATCTTGTCGTTCCAAATGATCCTCAGATGACTGCGGGTTTGACAACCACCTTGGAGCTAAAATGCGAAATGATAGTTGAGGTTTCTAGTGGCAACATCAACATAGACGACGGTCTAGTGAATGGTGCAGATGGTATTCTCAAACACGTAGAAAAAAGGAACAATTCGCATATTGCATGGATACATTTCTTCGACATTTCAACAGGGGCAAAACAACGAGCTGAAAAATCACGTCTCTACACTCAATCTATAGAACACCACTGGACACCCATCTTTGAAACAACAAAAGAATTCCAGGTTGGGAAGAACTTGCTGAATAGCGTATCCAGGACACAGCTCCCCATTCAAGCAGAAAATGCACGAATTATTCATAGGTCATAAGGCTTGACAATGCAAGCGGTTGCATTTGACCCAACAACAATCAATGCGCATGGCTTGGTTTACACATCTCTTTCTCGATTCAAGGATCCCGTTAATCTTCACATCCTCAAACCAATACTTGCAAACCAAATCAAAGTTGATGCAATCGTGCTCACTGAGTTGGAGAGGCTAAAAAACAATGCCAGATGGGAACACTTGATCTCCTTGCTTTCCCACTTCCAAGAGACACACTACATCATTCAATCCCTAAATGTTGTCTCCATCCAGAAGCATCTTCACCAAATTAAAAGTGATCCAAATTTAATGATGTCAGACATTCTATGCCTCCAAGAAACAAGACAAAACACTTTCTTTAACCCACTTGCACCAGATTTCAACCACATTCATTATTACAACAAATTTGGTATGTCAATCTTTCACAAGGACCATGTCATTGTTCACTCCACAAAGAAACTATCAGCCCTTGGAATTGAAGTCATTGAAGCTTTCATTTCTATACACGGAGAACTTTTGCTCCATGTAGTCTCAGTTTACAAATCACCAAAAATTCCATTGGATTCCTTGCTACTAATACTAAAGAGTGTGATCCATGCAGCTGCCGACATTGAAGCAAGCATCATCATTGGCAACTTCAACATTGACAACAACCTCAAAAATACTCACTATCAACACTTGGAAAGGGAACTACACTCTCATGGATACAAACAACAAATCCATGATGTGACCACAGTGTACAACTCGAAGCTCGATCACATTTGGCCAAAAACTCTTATGCCATCCACAGTATCAGGGACGAGATTTTTCTTTTGGTCAGATCACTCTTCTATACATCTTTTGCTCCCAAAGTAAAACCCCTCTCCCTCCCCCCCCTCCCTCCCTCTCCCCTCCCTTCCATTAAACAAAAGCAAAAACACATGAAACTACAACATTCACTTCCTTTGCCAAGCTTTTTCCAGATGTATACACAAGCGCAAGATATTTTAACATTTGATATTCCTCTTTATCACTTGCGAATCTTTTCCTG
Source organism: Adiantum capillus-veneris (assembly GCF_014529385.1). NCBI lineage: Eukaryota > Viridiplantae > Streptophyta > Polypodiopsida > Polypodiales > Pteridaceae > Adiantum > Adiantum capillus-veneris. The sequence goes on from NC_140931.1 coordinate 45,701,087, forward strand.
TTGTCTTGATTTCATATATGCACGCCTCGTGAAATTTTCACTCTTTTCAATAACTGCAGAGCTTGGGCTAAACACAATTGAGTATGAAATATGCTTTTTTGAAACTCAGTGAGAAAGAAGAGCAACTCTACTTACATTTGAGACAGAGAGTGCCGATTTAGTACGAGAGTTTTTTGTTCATCCATCAAGGGCAGGCCTCGTGATTTTATCACTTGTTTAAATACAAAACATTTAATCTAAAGTGCAAAAGTGAAGGAGTAAGACTTGTATACTGGGGCACTTATGGGACGGTGACAACAAGAGTTGGAAAACCATTGACCGTCTAGTTACCCACTACCAACTAAATAGCTTGGAGGTCTTGCTGGTCCACAAAGTGAGGAAAGAGCTTGACAATATAGTGACGCCTATCTGTGATTCGGAGTTAAACGGGAATGCCTGGAAATGGCCCAGAAGAAGTCTCTTCTGGAAACCCCATGCTAAAGACATCTATCAGACAATGATACATAAGAAGAATTGGTCTAGCCCCCTTAACAAGATATGGAAAAAACAATGGCCGGATGAAAGGTGGGAGCAAGTAATGGAGAACATCTGGAAGCCAAAGGTTCCGCAGCACATGAAGGTATTTTTGTGGAAGGTAATCTAGGGTGCTCTACCGACGGGGGTGAAGATTCAGGAAAGAGGGATTGGGTCAGATCGATGCTTGGGATGCAGGTTGGCTAATGAATATCTGGCTCACCTCTCATGGATTGCCCAACTATCAAAGGCCTCGTAGGGAAAATATGTAAGTGGTTCCAAAGAACATGGAAAATTAGTTTTTACAAGACTGATCTCTTCCTTGGAGGGAAGAATTCGAGTGATCCTAACATCCTCATCAGCACTCAAATCGTCAGATACGTCTTCTTACATAATGTATGGCAGACAAGGAACCGCCGTGTGTTTGAAGGAGGTCTTGAAGTGGCAAGCTTCGC